>NW_028270180.1:2236505-2491505 GCF_037043375.1 Chiloscyllium plagiosum
GAGGGGAGAGTGAGGGGAGACTGAGGGGAAACTGAGAGGAGACTGAGGGGAGACTGAGGGGGGACTGAGGGGAGAGAGGGGGGACTGAGGGGAGAGTGAGGGGGGACTGAGGGGAGACTGAGGGGAGACTGAGGGGAGAGTGAGGGGAGACTGAGGGGAAACTGAGAGGAGACTGAGGGGAGACTGAAGGGAGAGAGGGGGGACTGAGGGGAGAGTGAGGACAGAGTGAGGGGAGACTGAGGGGAGACTGAGAGGAGACTGAGGGGAGACTGAAGGGAGAGTGAGGGGAGAGTGAGGACAGAGTGAGGGGAAACTGAGGGGAGACTGAGGGGAGAGTGAGGGGAGACTGAGGGGAAACTGAGAGGAGACTGAGGGGAGACTGAGGGGGGACTGAGGGGAGAGAGGGGGGACTGAGGGGAGAGTGAGGGGGGACTGAGGGGAGACTGAGGGGAGACTGAGGGGAGAGTGAGGGGAGACTGAGGGGAAACTGAGAGGAGACTGAGGGGAGACTGAAGGGAGAGAGGGGGGACTGAGGGGAGAGTGAGGACAGAGTGAGGACAGAGTGAGGGGAGACTGAGGGGAGACTGAGAGGAGACTGAGGGGAGACTGAAGGGAGAGTGAGGGGAGAGTGAGGACAGAGTGAGGGGAAACTGAGGGGAGACTGAGGGGAGAGTGAGGGGAGACTGAGGGGAAACTGAGAGGAGACTGAGGGGAGACTGAAGGGAGAGAGGGGGGACTGAGGGGAGAGTGAGGGGAGAGTGAGGGGAGAGTGAGGTGAAACTGAGGGGAGAGTGAGGGGAGAGTGAGGGGAGACTGAGGGGAAACTGAGAGGAGACTGAGGGGAGACTGAAGGGAGAGAGGGGGGACTGAGGGAAGAGTGAGGACAGAGTGAGGGGAGACTGAGGGGAGACTGAGAGGAGACTGAGGGGAGACTGAAGGGAGAGTGAGGGGAGAGTGAGGACAGAGTGAGGGGAAACTGAGGGGAGACTGAGGGGAGAGTGAGGGGAGACTGAGGGGAAACTGAGAGGAGACTGAGGGGAGACTGAAGGGAGAGAGGGGGGACTGAGGGGAGAGTGAGGGGGGAGTGAGGGGAGAGTGAGGGGAAACTGAGGGGAGACTGAGGGGAGAGTGAGGGGAGACTGAGGGGAAACTGAGAGGAGACTGAGGGGAGACTGAAGGGAGAGAGGGGGGACTGAGGGGAGAGTGAGGGGAGAGTGAGGACAGAGTGAGGGGAGACTGAGGGGAGACTGAGGGGAGAGTGAGGGGAGACTGAGGGGAAACTGAGAGGAGACTGAGGGGAGACTGAAGGGAGAGTGAGGGGAGACTGAGGGTAGATTGAGGGGAGACTGAGGGGGGACTGAGGGGAGATTGAGGGGAGACTGAGGGGAGAGTGAGGGGGGATTGAGGGGAGATTGAGGGGAGTCTGAGGGGAGAGTGAGGGGGACTGAGGGGAGGTTGAGGGGAGACTGAGGGGGGACTGAGGGTAGATTGAGGGGAGACTGAGGGGGGACTGAGGGGAGATTGAGGGGAGACTGAGGGGAGAGTGAGGGGGACTGAAGGGGGACTGAGGGGAGACTGAGGGGAGATTGAGGGGAGAGTGAGGGGGGAATGAGGGGAGGGTGAGGGGAGAGTGAGAGGAGACTGAGGGGGTACTGAAGGGAGAGTGAGGGGAGACAGGGTAGATTGAGGGAAGACTGAGGGGGGACTGAGGGGAGATTGGGGGAGACTGAGGGGAGAGTGAGGGGAGATTGAGGGGAGAATGAGGGGGGACTGAGGGGGGACTGAAGGGGGACTGAGGGGAGACTGAGGGGAGATTGAGGGGAGAGTGAGGGGGGACTGAGGGGAGACTGGGGGGGGCATGATTGAAATGGATAAAACCAGGGTAAGTAGTAACAAGTGTTTCCCCTTGGTGGAGGGACCAGTGATTGGGGACATAGATTTAAGTAAGCGACAAGAGGTTAAGAGGGTTGTGAGGAAAATCTTTGTTCATCCAGAGTATGGGAGGAATCTGAAACTCATTGCCTGGAACGGCGGTCAAGACAGAAACCCTCATAACATTTAAAAAGTGTTTAGATGTACACTTGTGATGCCACAGCATATAAGACAATGGAGCAAGTGCTGAAAACTGGGATTAGAAATGTTTAGTGGCTTTTTGGGCCAGTGCAGACATACAGATAGCCACCTCCCCCCCCCCACACACGCATACACCCCCCCCCCCCCCACCCCCCCCATACGCACACACACACACACACAGACAGACACATATCCACATACACACCCACACACACCATCTCACAGACACCCCCCCAACACACAGCCACATATCCACATACACACCCACACAAACACACCCCACATGCACACAGACACCCTCCCCACCCCACACACATAGGCACAGACACCGCACCACACAGACAAATATAGGCACAAATCCACATATACACCCACACAAACACTCCCACACAGACGCTCATACACCCACACGCACACACAAATACACCCACGCGCATGCGCACACACACATATGCACACAAACAGACACACACACACATACACATTCACACCCATACCCCCACATGGACACCCCCCCCCCCCCCCCCCCCCCCCCCCCCGCACACACACAGGCACATACACAGCCACACACCCCCATACACCCTCCCCACACACAGGCACACATCCACATACATACCCACACACAGACACACACACACCTCTACACGCAGATACACAAACCCAGACCCACACACACACAGACACCCACACAAAGATGCACACACACACAGACCCACACACACACAGACTCTCACACACATGCACACGCACACACACAGACCCCCACACACAGATATACACACACAGACACATACCCACACATACTCACATGTATACACACACAGACATGTATACACGCACAGACATGTAGAGACATAGACGTATGCACACGGACCCACACACACATAGATACACACACACAGACACATACCCACACACACTCACACAGACACATATACACGCGCACAGACATGTATACACACACAGACACGTATATGCACACAGACATGTAGAGACACAGACATATGCACACGGATCCACACACACATAGATACACACACACAGATTCACCTCCCCCCCCCCCCTCCACACACACACACAGTTACTTCTCAGTGCCCATTTGATAATGGATTAGTGAATCAACCACAGGCTATCTGACATTTAACAGACTGTTGAGCAGATTCAAAGAGGGTGAAGTTTGAGTTGGACCTTGGGGAGTGATGTGAGAGTGAGGGGTGAATGAGGGTTTCTGGATGCTCAGGGTGAGGAGGATGTGATTTCAGCAGCTCCTGCCGAGTGAGGGAGCTGTCTGACTGGATGGGCCGGGTGGGGAAACAGCCTTTATTCTAGCTTGTGATTGTTGACATTGTTTAAACAGGGAACGATAGACTCCAGAATGTTTAAAATAAACCTCTGATCACATGCTCTCCTGAAATCAGGCCAGTTCCCAAACAGCTGCTGTGGGAGCAATGTACAGACCATGTTATAAAAAACTGAGAAAAACGATAAAGCTGCATTTAATTGATGATGAGGCTTAAATTGAATTCCATACTTCGAGAGCAGCCAATCAGTTAGCATCCTACCACATTAAGCTTCACATGGACATTGTCAGAGGTTTGTGAAAGGGAATGGGAAAGATTGAGTTGGGTTTGACAGGAGTGTAATGTGCAATCAGAAGTGAGCTAATGAGTGACAAGTGCTTCTTGCTTGAGGTTAGTGTCAGAATACAATAGCTTCTCACTGAAACAGCTCTCCTCAGAAATTCAGAGGGATTGAAATCAGTCGATGAGAGAGCCGAGAGAAACATTTTCAAAAACATTTCAAATTCCATCTCATCTTGTTGGGGATGGGGTATGAGGCAATCAGACTATCTCCGAGTTTGGGAAATGAGCAATCACTCTGAAACTCCCTTCCCCTCGCCCCGTGTTAGTGACATGGAATCTTTAACTCCACACTGAGAGCCCCTTCTCAGTGATAGCTCACTGTGAGAGACTGTCTGCTAACATCCTTCCATCTAGAATTTGGCAAGAAACTGCCTTGCATGATGCAGCCACTTGATGATTTGTACAGAATGCGGTGAATTCTGATTACAATTGTTCTTTTCATGTGTTGATTCCAAAAAGATTGTTTTAGGATTCTGGAGCTCAGGAACAAGAGAGTCTAGAATATTCTCAGGATGATATTTTAGAACAGCACACTCTGGGGGAACAAGGAGCAGGCTACATGCTTGAGAGGGCTGATATGGAGCAGACGTTTCCTCTTGGGGAGTATTTATAACCAGGAGTCTCTGTTCAAGAATAAAGTTTGTCTGTTTTTTTCCTGAGGCTCATGGGCCTCCGGCACTCTCTTCCTTAAAAAGCAGAGGGAGCAGAGTCGTGGATTTTTCATGACAGAGGCAGAAAGATTCTTGATAAGGAAGGAGTTGAAAGGTTATTAGTACAGGGCAGAAATGTGGAGCTGATCAGATGAGCCAAGACCTTATTGAACAGCAGAGCACGGTTGAAGGGCTGGATGGCCTTACTCCTGCTCCTGGTTGGTACATCGGGATGATGTATGAGGGAGTCTTTTGACTCTCTGAACGTCTTTGATCTGGTTGTGTGTCAGCCCTGCTTGTCCCTGCCTGTCCCTCCCAGACAGCCCATCAGCAGAGTGATGTGTTCCTCTGCCCCACACTGCTCCTCACAAACTCCAAAATAGCGGCCCATTAACTTTAACTACTTTCACTTCCACATTCCAAAGATAGCAACTTTGGATCCAGAATCCTTCTCAATAAGGGATTATGCTCCCCATTATCAAAGGTTGATATTTGTGATGTCTGACTGGCTGAGACCACGGGTCTGGACGGATGAGGGTTTATCCTTACCCATGGACATGACATTTCAATGTAATTTGGAAACATTTTTGACAAATCTCCCTTTGATTTTCATTTCTGTTATCCACCAGGGTCTGTCTAACTTAGTCATAGAGTCATAACTGAACTAGTCCTATTTGCCTGCATTTGACCCATATCCCTCTAAACCTTTCCTATCCATGTACCTGTCCAATCACATGTTGTAATTGTACCTGCCTCTACCACATCCTCTGGTAGCTTGTTTCAAAAAAGAATAGAAAGGCAGAATGGTGATCATTAACATCTCCAGGCAGCGAGACACGGAGAGAGTTGATACACTCCACAACCCCAGAACCTGCCTCATTTCTGTGGTTATGTCTTTACCTGTGTGTCCTTTGGGACAGAGCTCTCTGTACCCTCTGGTACACTTCAAGCTTTCTGCAGGTGGTGGGCACTCCCATAACGACAGATTAATTGAAATTTGATAGTATCCTTGGTGCTGTCCCTACAATCTGGTTTAGGATTGGTCTGGTTTCTTTATGAGAGGAACAGTGGCAGCAAACTGTCCTCGCACCAGCTGCCAAAGGTTGGTTACCAGAGGCTATGGTAACACAGACAGGGCTACGTGCACCACCATCAATGGGGAGTGAAGGGATTGGGTTCAAAGAGGAATGGAGTGGTACAGGGAGAAGGATTCCCAAATCACCCAGTTGTGTTTGTGGGTGTTACCACCCCTCCTTATAGTTTCCTCAGTCACATGATCATTTATGCTACGAAAAGTTTATAAATAGTAAATAAATCCAAACATTTGGACAAGTGCATGGAGAGGGAAATGTAGAGAGATATGGATCGAACATAGGTAAATGGGACTAATTGAGTTGAGGCCTGGTTTTGTGTAACTTGATGACTGTATAAATGCAAAGGAACAAACTGCAGCCTGGGCTTGAAGCTACAATGCTGTTTCTTCCTGGCTGTGAGTGAACAATCCCAGAGAGTTAGCTGTGCTATCTGGGAGGCTGCGGAATCACTCCAGCATGATTCTCTTGTACATATTGTGAGTGATTAGCTGAGGAATATCAGACCTTACTGACACAAGCTGGAAACATGAGGTGGGTCTAATCTCTTTGGCAGAGGCTGGGAATGCTACTGAACTCCCAACTCAATCAAATCATCTTTATTCAGATAAATCCCCAGGTCCTGATCAAGTGCATCCCAGAACTCTGTGGGAAGCTGGAGAAGTGATCGCTGGGCCCCTTGCTGAGCTATTTGTATAATTGATAGCTGTGGGTGAGGTGCTGGAAGATTATAGGGTGGTTAATGTGGTGCCATTATTTAAGAAAGGCTGTAAGGAAAAGCTATAAACTGGTGAGCCTGATATCAGTGGTGGGCATGTTGTTGGGGGGATTCTTAAGGGACAAGATGTACATGTATTTGGAAAGGTAAGGACTGATTAGGAATAGTCAACATGGCTTTGTACATGAGAAATCATGTCTCACGAGCTTGATTGGTTTTTTGAAGAAGTAACAAAGAGGATTGATGAGGGCAGAATGGTAGATGTGATCTATTTGGACTTCAGTAAGGCATTCGACAAGGTTCCCCATGGGAGACGAGTTTTGTAAGGTGAGATCATATGGGATCAGAGGAGCTAGCCAATTGGATTCAAACTGGCTTGAAGGAAGGAGACAGAGGGTAGTGATGGAGCGTTGTTTTTCAGACTGGAATCCTGAGACCAGTGGAGTACCACAAGGATAGGTGCTGGGTCCACTGCTTTTCATCATTTATATAAATGAATTGGATGTGAACATAAGAGGTACAGTTAGTAAGTTTGCAGATGACACCAAAATTAGAGATGGAGTGGACAGCGAAGAGGGTTACCTCAGATTACAATGCACCTCAATCAGATGGGTCAATGAACCGAGGAGTGGCAAATGGAGTTTAATTTAGATAGATGTGAGGTGCTGCATTTTGGAAAGGCAAATCAGGGCAGGTCCTGGTGAGTATTGCTGAACAAAGGGACCTTGGGGTGCAAGTGCATGGTTTCTTGAAAGTAGAGTCACAAGTGGACAGAATAGTGAAGAAGGCATTTGGTATGCTTGCATTTATTAGTCAGTGCATTGACTATAGGAGTTGGGGGGGTCATATTGCAACTGTACAGGTAATTGATGAGGTATTGTGTACAATCCTGGTCGCCTTTCTGTAGGAAGGATGTTGTGAAACTTGAGAGATGCAGAAAAAATTTACAAGGATATTGCCAGGGTTGGAGGGTTTGAGCTATAGGGAGAGGCTGAATAAGCTGGGGCTGTTTTCCCTGGAGCATCAGGGGCTGAGGGATGACCTTATAGAAATTTATAAAATCATGAGGAGCATGGATAGGAAAAATAGACAAGTCTTTTCCCCTGGGTGGGGGAGTTCAGAACTAGAGGGCATAGGTTTAGGGTGAGACGGAACAATTTAAAAGGACCTGAGGGGTAACACTTTCACACAGAGGGTGGTGTATGCATGGAATGAGCTGCCAGAGGATGTGGTGGAGGCTGGTACAGTTATAATATTTAAAAGGCATCTGGATGGGTATATGAATAGGAAGGGATTAGATGGATACACAACATATGCTGGCAAATGGGACTAGGTCAGACTGGGATGTGGACAAGTTGGACCAAAAGGTCTGTTTTGTGAATAACTCTATGACACATCCTCTCACCCATGCATACACACATCTCTAGCCCTCTCTACTGGACGTCAGAAACCTCACTCAGCTCTTAGACTCCTCATTAACACCTAGAAGTCAGCCATCTCTCTCTCTCTCTCTTTCTCTGTCTCTGTCTCTGTCTCTGTCTCTGTCTCTGTCTCTCTCTCTCTAGGTCTCTCACTCTGTCTGGGATCCCTGAAAAGCGTGTCTGACTGAAATGGGTTTTCCCTCTGTCAGATTGTGGTTCCCCCAGTTGATTGTGATGAAACAAATCTTCACTCCAGTCTCCTTAGAAACTCCATCTTTCCGAACACAAACAGTTATGATGGGAGTGCCTTCAGATGAAGCTTCTTTTCAATGATGACAATAGGATAGAGAGCCATTGAGGCTTTTCAAAAGAAAAATAAGATGATCTCTGTGAGATAGCACTGTCAGTTTTCACAGGCTAATTACTGACTGCTCTGGAATATCATGAGAAACCACAAAAGGGATTTTTTTTGTGTCAGGAACATCTTTCAAAGTTGAAATATTTAAATTGATGTCCATCATTTAAGTGATGATTTATTATCTCTTAAAAAAAACGGTAAAACATGAATACACACAGCCAGTGAGGCAGATGCTGACTCACACCAAATGCTGCTAGTTTCGCACTTTCTCAGTTGTCAGTGGCAACATTAAAGCTTCTCGCTCAGTGTGGACAGCACATAATCCAGATCACTCACATCTTTATGACACTTTAGGGTTGTTGTTGCATGGCAGATGGGCCTCCCTGTCAGCTCTGACCTTTCTCTCTTCATCACATTGTGTAACAAAGTCAGCCAGGTGGATCTCATCGAATATGAGTTAGTGATCTTTGAGAAGATTTATAGCTCAGGTTGATGATAAGTATGTAAGTTAGCTCAATAAGCTGGAGGGTTCATTTTCAGATGTTTCGTCACCATAATAGATAACATCATCAGTGAGAATCACCGGTGAAGTTCTGGTGGTATGTCCCCCTCTCTATTTATAGGTCTTGGTTTCTTAAGGTGGGTGATGTCATTTCCGGTTCTGTTTTTCAAGGGAAGGTAGATAGGATCTAAGTCGATGTGTTTATTGATGGAGCTCTGGTTAGAATGCCACGCCTCTAAAAATTCTTATGCATGTCTTTGTTTCACCTGTCCCAGGATGTGACTGTTGTCCCAGTCAAAGCGGTGTCCTTCTTTGACTGTATGTGTAGAAACTAGCGATAGTGGGTCTTGTCGTTTGGTGGCCAGTTGGTGTTCATGTATCCTGGTGGCAAGTGTCCTGCTAGATTGTCCGATGTAGTGTTTCTTACAGTTCTTGCATGGTACCTTTTAAATGACGGTAGTTTTGTTGGTCGTATCTAATGGATCCTTTAGGCTCATTAATCACTGTCTAAGTGTGTTGGTAGGTTTGTGGGCTACCACGGTGCAAGGGATCTGAGTAATCTGGAAGTCATTTCTGATATGTCTTTGATGTAAGGTAATGTGGCTGTAGTGTTTGGTTGTGTTGGGTCTGCTTGTTTGGGTTTGTTTCTGAGGAATCGGTGGATTGTGTTTATTGGGTACCCATTTTTCTTGAGAATGTTGTATCGATATTTTTCTTCTGATGTTTGTAGTTCTTGGGTGCTGCAGTATGATGTAGCTCATTGAAATAATATCTGATGCAGCTCCGTTTGTGGGTGTGGGACTGGTTGCTTCTGAAGGTAAGTATTTGATCCGTGTGCGCTGTTTCTCTGTAGATGCTGGTTTGGAGCGCTCTGTTAACTGTACGTTCAACTGTCACATCTAGCAATGGGAGTCTGTTGTTCTCCTCCTCTTTTGTGAGTTTGATGCCTGTCAGGACATTGTTGATAGTGTTGTATGTTTCCTCTAATTTGTTTTGCTTTGTGATGACAAAGGTGTCATCTACATAACGGACCCAAAATTTGGGTTGGATAGATGGGAGGACAGCTTGTTTAAGTCTCTAGATTACTGAGACTTGAGTTCCCTGAATGGGGCTGTTAACCTGGTCCAATCAGGGAGCCTTGGCTGACAGATATACACAGGGGTGTCAGAGGTCCTGCTCACTCTGAGTGCTAGCTCTGAGAGCCAGATCCCTCAGTGTCCAGTACTGTGCACATGCGAATAAAGGGGACTTAGTGATGAGATACTGGCCTCTGGGGGGTTGTTTCACATTGGTGGTAATTTCATTTGTATCCGTCCAGACTTAACCCTTCTTAAACTCACCCTAACCCTAACTCAAAAGGATATCCTGTTTACATATTCATCCACTCCCCAGTATCTGCATTCTGTTGAAATTGAGGTTTGTCAGACGAACATCTAATCTCTCGTTCACTCGCAAGCTGTGAAATGTCTTCCTGCTGTCCGTCTTCTCTCTCTGCCAAACTCCAGCATTCTCCAACCTTTGGTTCAGTGAAACCTGGGAGCAGTGGTAGGGCATTCCGCTCAGAGTCAGAGTGCTTTGGGTTCAAGACCCGCTCAATGGATTCGAGCACACAATCTTGCCTGAGCCTCCCAACACGGTTGGAGGTGAGCAGCTGAGCCATGGCTGGCCTCTCATTGAGGGGTGTATTCAGTGACATATTTTGGAGCAACAATAGGAGATTGCCTGGGCTTCCTGCCATGTACACTGACAAAAGTAAACCCATTCCTTTGTGCATGTAGGTTTGCTCGCTGAGCTGGAAAGTTCATTTTCAGATGTTTCGTCACCATATGAGGTAACATCAGTGAGCCTCCAAATGAAGCACAGGTGACATGGTCCACTTTCTATTTATGTGTTTAGGTGTCCTTGGGTTGGCAATTTCATTTCCTGTGGTGACGTCATTCCTGTGGTGATGTCATTTCCGGTTATTTTTCTCAGGGGGTGATAAATGGGATCCAAGTCAATGTGTTTGTGGATAGACTTCCGGTTACAATGCCATGCCTCTAGGAATTCCCGTGCGTGTCTCTGTTTGGCTTGTCTTAGAATGGATGTGTTGTCCCAGTCAAAGTGGCCAAGGAACTACACCAAAAACGAAAACACTTAATAGAAGACTCCATCCACTCCACCCAAGAATTCCTGATTGCCATCAAAGACACCAAGATAGAGCTGGATGAAATAATGGTTTCCTTTGATTTAACAGCCCTGCTCACATCAATCAACATTAACCTGGCCAAGGAAACACTGACTACACTATTTGAAGACCCAAAGACACATACACCAAACACCACCAACTTCATCAGCAAGGACAACATCGTCAAGCTAGTAGACCTATGCGTTACCACATACTTCACCTTCAACAACAAACCAATGGTACACCCATGGGATCTCCAACATCGGGGTTGGAACAAACAGCTCTGCCAACCATCCAACCTAATCTTTGGGTCTGCTACGTGGGTGACACCTTCAAGACCATCAATAATAGCCTTACTGGCATAAAACTCCCTAAAGAGGAGGAAAACAACAACAAACTGCCATTGCTAGATGTCACAGTAGAGCAAACAGCCAATGGGGAACTTCAAACCAGCGTCTACAGAAAAACAACACATACGGACCAAATATTGATCTACAGAAGCAATCACCCCAACATCCACAAGCGAAGCTGCATCAGAATATTATTCCAACGAACCGCCACACACTGCAGCACAGAGGAGTTATGCAGAGCAGAGCAAAATCACCTATACAGTGTATTCAAAAAGAACAGAGTCTGCTGAGTTCTCAGCAACAAACCCAAACAAGCAGACAAAACATGTCCTGGCCACTCTCCCCCACGTCAGAGACATCTTGGAAATGACTGCCAGACTACTCAGACCTCTTGGCATCATAGTAGCCCACAAACCCACCAACACACTAAAACAGCAGCTGGTACGTGTATGGAATGAGCTGCCAGAGGAAGTGGTGGAGGCTGGTACAATTGCAACATTTAAGAGGCATTTGGATGGGTGTATGAAGAGGAAGGGTTTGGAGGGATATGGGCCGGGTGCTGGGAGGTGGGACTAGATTGGGTTGGGATATCTGGTCGGCATGGACGGGTTGGACCAAAGGGTCTGTTTCCGTGCTGTGCATCTCTATGACTCTATGACTCTAATGAAGTTGAAAGACCCTATATAGACAACAACAAAACTAATGTAATTTACAAAATATCTTGCAAGAACTGTAACAAACACTACATTGGACAAACAGGCAGAAAACTAGCCACCAGGATACATGAACATCAACTAGCCACAAAACGACATGATTCTCTCTCACTAGTATCCTCACATACAGATGAGGAAGGACACCACTTCGACTGGGACAACACATCCATCCTAGGACAAGCCAAACAGACATGCATGAGAATTCCTAGAAGCATGGCATTCCAACCGGAACTCTATCAACAAACACATTGACTTGGATCGCATTTACCACCACCTGAGAAAAGGAACAGGAAATGACATCACCACATGAAATGACATCTCTACAAGAAATGATATCACCAACCCAAGGAAGCCTAAACACATAAATAGAAAGCGGACCATGTCACCAGTGCTTCATCTGGAGGCTCACTGAAGATGTTACCGCATATGGTGACGAAACGTCTGAAAATGAACCTTCCAGCTCAGCGAGCAAACCTACATCCAGAACCTCAACCTGAGCTATAAATCTTCTCAAAACTCATGCTCATTTCTGTTTGAGCAATCTTACTGACAAAATGGCAGCGACTCCACTATTTGGCCCCAGAGTGTCATAATGCTCAATGCAAGTTCCCTTTTCTAGTCTCCTGTTATGGACCAGGCCAGACCCCTTCAGAATATTTCAGACCGTAATTTTGCTCATTGTATTCTGCAGGTGTAATACGGAAATTCCAGGAGTGATGCAACGGGTCAAACCACTTAGTTTTAAACAAAACAGAATTTATTTGCAATATTACCGAATGAAACTCAAACAAAGGACAACAGAATTCAGAATAACTTAACCTACCCGAACACCCAACAGATTATCCCAATTTAATGATGCTGCTCCAAATCCCTGCAACAAATCCCTATAAACACCGCTTGGCACAAAAAGGTAAATCAAATGCTGGGTCTTACAGGAGAGATGTCAGAGAGAGGGATGGCAGCGAGATTCAGCATGGAACACATTCCTGGTAGCTGTGTCTTGGACCTGCAGCCTCAAAACTGACTGACTGCTTGCTCTGAACAGCCAGACTGCTAAAACCAAACCAAACCAGAGAAAAGCTTGGGTGGGAGAACTGGCCACTCCCCTTTCATTGTACAAATGCTTTTTTAAAAAAACTTAAAACCTTTTCAAGTAGATCATTTTAGAGTCTGTGTCTCGTAAAATATTTTTGAAAGAAAACCAAGGACAGGACAACCTTGTTAAAGCAGCAGCATTGTCAACCCCCCCCCCCCCCTTAAAGAAAAGTGAACCATCAATATCCGAAGATGACTTCATTTTAAAACCCCTTAATCAAGATTTTCAATAAAAATATTTATTTGAAAACTCCTTAATCTTAAATTATTAGTACACTACAACACCCATACACACTACATTGACATGCAAACATGCATTACTACATTTTGCTTCAGCCTGTTTTACTCCTGCCAGCGAACGCCTCCATTTCTCATCCAAGTCTCAATAATGCGTTGGCAATCACATTTTCTTGTCTTGCCACATGCACAATTTTCAAGTTGAATGGCTGTAACAACAGGCTCCACCTAAACAGTGAGGCATTTTTGTCCCTAAACTTCTCCACGTACATCAATGGGTTATGGTCAGTGTATATGATTGTCTCAGACACATTGCTGGCAAGAACATTGAAATGTAATGCTAACACCAAGCGCAAAGTCTCATTCTCAACAGTTGAATATTTCTGCTGATGCATGTTCAATTTCCTGGAGAAATATCCATGGATCTTTCTATTTTCTTGTCACTTTCCTGAAAGAGCACATCACCAACACCCACATCACTCGCATCGATAGCCACCTTGAATGACTTTGTGGAATTAGGTGTGGCTAACACTTGGGCAGTGTTTAACACAGCTTTCAGGCTGTCAAATGCCTTCTGACTGTCCGCTGTCCCCTGAAACTTATTGTCTTTCTTTAGTAATACAGTGAGTGGAGCAGACACATTGCTAAAATTTGGTATGAATTTTCAATAAAATCCATTCAATCCTAGGAATCGTAGTACTGCTCTTTTTGTCGATGGTAAGGGAACTCCCCAATTATCTTTGATTTTACGTTCCGTGGGGCAATTTGTCCATGTCCAAGAAAATGGCCTGGAAAGGTAACTTGGGCTTGGGGAAATTCACTCTTAGCCAGGTTTATCACCAAGCCTGCCTCTTGAAGTTGATTGAACAAGTCTGATAAATGTTGCAAATGTTCCTTCCATGTGTGACTAAAACCACCAGGTCATCGATATATATGACACAATTGGGAAATCCAACAATGACCTTATTGATTAGTCTCTGAAATGTGGCTGATGCATTTTTCATACCAAATGGCATGACTTTAAACTGATACAGTCCATTTGGTGTTATGAAAGCTGAAATTGTCTTCGCTCATTTGTACAAAGGTACTTGCCAGTTTCCTAAGTCCAACTTAGAAATATAAGTTACTTGTCCCACCTTTTCAACACAGTCTTCCAAACATGGAATCGGATATGCGTCAGTCTTTTTAGCTGCATTGACTTTGCGATAGTCCACATTTAACCGTTGGGTACCATCTGGTTTTAGCACCATTACTATGGGTAAGCTCCAGTCACTGTAACTTACTTCAATTATGTCGTCTTGGAGCATGCGTTCAACCTCCTTTTTAACCTGTGCTAACTTTAGAGGGTTATGCCTATAAGGATGTTGATTATTTGGAACAGCATCTCCTATCTCTAAATCATGCATAATTACATTAATTATTCTAACTTATTTCCACATATCTCCCCATATGATAGTAATAACTCTTTCAGGTCATTTCAATTTTCCTTTGGAAGGTAACTCAATAATTTATCCCAATTTTTGACAACTCTATCATTGTCCAATGCAATTTGAGGAATGTTGAATTCAGAATCCTCTGAATTTGGTTCTTCCCTTTGTGTTGTAACCAATAATACAGTCTCCTTTGGCTTTCCTTCTATGTCAAAATAACTTTTGAGCATATTCACATGACACACAGTGAGATTTCTTTCTGTCCGTCCTTATAAAATAGTTCACCTCATTCAATTTCTTTTCGACTTGATAAAGTTCATTAAATCTTGTTGTTAATGGTTCATCTAGCACTTGAAGTAATGTCAGTACCTTATCCCTGATAGCAAAATTGCAAGTATTTGATTTCTTGTCTGCTTCCTGTTTCATTGAATGCTGTGATACTTTTAAATGCTGTCTGACCAACTCCCCTGCTCTATTTAAACATTCTCTAAAATTTGACACATAGTCCAAATATGTGGTCTCTGAAGTCTGACTTCCCAATTTCTCCTTAATCAATTTTAGTGGTCCTTTCACTTCATGCCCAAAGACTAATTCAAAGGGACTGAATTAGGTTGATTCATTTGGTGTATCTCTGATTGCAAAATGTACTAACAGAATTCCCTTTTTCGCAATCATATGGATAGTCTTGACTATAAGCCCTCAACATGGTCTTTAATGTCTGATACCACCTTTCTAGCACTCCCTGAAACTCTGGATGGTATCCAGTAGATTTGAATTGTTTTATTCCTAAGCTGTCCATAATTTCCTTGAATATCTTTGGTGTAAAGTTTGACCCTTGATCTGATTGTGTCTCTGTGGGTAGTCTATATCTAGTGAAAACTTTGACTAACTCTTCTACAATCTTTTTAGCTGAGATATTGCACAATGGAACAACCTCTGGAAATCTGGTGGACACATCCATTACTGTTAACAAATACTGATTCCCACATGTTTTAGGTAGGGATCCTATGCAATCAATTAAGACTTTTGTAAAAGGTTCCTCAAATGCAGGAATAGGTATTATATGTGCGTGTTTTATTGCTGCCTGTGGTTTTCCAATTACCTGACATATATGACGTGTTTGACAAGACTCAACTACATCCTTGTGCAGTCCAGGCCAGTAAAAATGTTTCTCTATTTTAGCTTGAGTGTTTCTCACTCCCAAATGACCGCTTAGTGGTAGCTTGTGTGCTATCCGCAACACCTCTTTTCTATAACCCACTGGCAATTATTTGATGACCCTCTGCTCATTTCTCATCTGGCTGAATAGTGGTTGTCTCCATTTCCTCATCAAGACATTTTTAAGAGAGTAACATTTAGGGATAGATTTGGATTCTTTCTCTGTGTATGCCTTTTGATGCAATTGGTCTAAAATTTTCATCTTTCTGCTGTAACTCAGTTAATTTATCTGAGCTAAAGATGTCTGCTTTGTCGTCTATCTGCTCCTGGTTTGTCTCTACCATCTGATCAAACAAAGTCTCTGCTAAGTCCACTTCAACTTTCTTATCAGTTCAACTTTGATCTTTCAATTGGTGACTTTGTGACCTTGTTACCGCACAGTCAAGAAAACTCCCAGGATATGTGTCCTGCAATAGTTCAGTTGCCTGAGTTTCCACTGGCATTTCAACTACTGTTGGCACTCCTACCTGTAAACCAGCTATATCGTTAGCAAGGACAGATTGTATTTCTGGAGCTGAGAGTTTGTCCAGTATTCCTACCACGACTTCTCCACTCTTCACTGGACATAATTGAGCGCTTCTTGTCTCACCGTGAATTCCTGTTGCGAGTATCTTTTCTGGCAGTTCAAAGGTACGTATCTCCTCATCTTTCAACATCACAGATTGAGAAAATCCTGTATTTCTTAATATGGTTACCCCTTTCTCTGCTGCTTCTGGCCTTTGCGAATAAACTTTACTTTTTCAGGTATATGGTTTAAGAAGATCTGGCAATTCCTCCTTAACCAACCTACGGCCAGTTTGTACATTCTGATGCAGCTTTCTAGTCTCCACTGTGCTTTCTGTTACCACTCTGACAAAATTTACTGACTTATTCTGTTTTCCTATATCTGGTTTCCTAGTCCTTTTCTTAACCCATCAACACTGTGGTTTCACGTGGCCTTCGTTATTGCAGTGAAAACACCGGAGCTTTTTAACTTCTCTTTCCCCTTCAAGGAAAGTTTAACCCTGTGATAAGTTATTCTTACAATCTTCACCGAGATCTACCATTCCCTTGTCACATGAGGATTTCTCTTTTCCCAAATTTCTGTCTCTCATGGATTGAAATTGATTTCAGAAGCTAAACTTTGATTTGTGGACCAACTCATAATCATCAGGCATTTTAGCTGCTAATCTTGCCGTTTTAATTCTCTGCTCTTCCAAATGAGTTCTGAATTTTTGGACTTCTCCAAAATAATTGTCTCTCTAACAGCGTCATAGGTTTGGTCTATTTTTAATGCCCTTATTCACCAATGAACATTACTTTGTTTGATCCTTTTAAACTCAGTATAGGTTTAAACTCAGGGTCCCTCTTTAGATTCTTGAAATGTCTGTAGGCTTCTGGCACAAGCTCATATGCATGTAAGGTGGCTTTCTTCATCTCCTCATATGCCTCAGATACA
Source organism: Chiloscyllium plagiosum (assembly GCF_037043375.1). Classification (NCBI taxonomy): domain Eukaryota; kingdom Metazoa; phylum Chordata; class Chondrichthyes; order Orectolobiformes; family Hemiscylliidae; genus Chiloscyllium; species Chiloscyllium plagiosum. Next base: position 2,253,610 of record NW_028270180.1, read on the forward strand.
TCCTCTGATAATAATGCGAATACCTCGCTAGCTCTACCTACAAGTTTTGTTTGAATCAATAAAATCCACATGGTCAATGGCCACTGCGTTTGTTTAGCCATTTTTTCAAATGAGATGAGAAAGGCTTTGACATCCTTCCCATCAAATTTCAGCAATGCATTTAAACAGATTCTCACCAGGCCTTTGGCTCCCGTGGGTTTGCTCACCCTCACCCCCTTCCTCAGTAAGTTTACCTTCAGCCTTCATCCCGATCCTTTTAAGCTGACTTTCCTGTCTAAGTGCCAATTTCTGAAGTTCAAGCTCTCTCTCTCTTTGTTCCTTTCCTCTCTTCCCTTCTCTCTCCTTCTCTCTCTCTGTCCCTCTCTCTTTTTCTTTATGTTCTGCTAATGTGATTCATTCTTTTTCTCTTTCCTCTGCTTTTAATCGTAATTTCAAACAGTTTCATTTCTTTTGTCCTTTTGTCTTTTGCCTCTAAATCAAGCTGCATCATTTTTGACTGCATTTCTCTCCTTTCTTCATGGAAGGAGGCAGCTCCAATTCCAGATTGTCCAGATTGTCAGCAGCTTGTCCTTATTCACCTTTTCTAAGGTCCCCAAAGTCACTTCTGCCATCCCCAGAAAACTCTTAGTGACTGAAAGAGCCATTACTGCACCAAGCACTGTTCAGACCAACTGAATTCAAAGCCCAGAACAAAAGACAAAAGCACCTACCACTCGCTGTCTTTGAGTCCAGCAACTCTAACCCCAAATCAGAACTACAGCACAAATCCCGCAAAGACACTCCAGGCTGTTATGGACCGGGCCAGACCCCCTCAAAACATTTTAAGAAAGTAACCCAGACCCTAACTTTCCTAGTTGTTTTAAGCAGGTGTAACACAGATATTCCAGGAGGGATACAGCTGGTCTAACCACTTAGTTTTAAACAAAACAGAATTTGTTTGCAATATTACCGAATGAAACACAAACAGAAGAGAACAGAATTCAGAATAACGTAACCTATCCGAAAACCCAACAGATTATCCCAATTTAATGATGCTGCTCCAAATCCCTGCAACAAGTCCCTATAAACACCGCTTGGCAAAAAAAGGTAAATCAAATGCTGGGTCTTACAGGAGAGATGTCAGAGAGAGGGATGGCAGCGAGATTCAGCATGGAACACATTCCTGGTAGCTGTGTCTTGGACCTGCAGCCTCAAAACTGACTGACTGCTTGCTCTGAACAGCCAGACTGCTAAAACCAAACCAAACCAGAGAAAAGCTTGGCTGGGAGAATTGGCCACTTCCCTTTCATTGTACAAATGCTTTTTTTAAAAAAAACTTAAAAGCTTCTTCAAGTAGATCAAGCCAGACATTTCGGAGCCTGTGTCTCGTAAAATATTTTTGAAAGAAAACCAAGGACAGCACAACCTTGTTAAAGGAGCAGCATTGTCACCCACCTACCACTTTACATAGTTCTCTCCCCCTTCAACTCTCACGCTGTCCTTCCCTCAATTTTCCCATCAAAAACTTTCCTCTAATTAGTTGTTTGCTCTGGTCTTGGTGTGGTCCATCCTGATCAGGCTCATTTCCATTGATATGTTCATTCCCTCAAGTTGAAGCAGTGCTGAACTGGCTCTATCTGCTATTTAACTGATTTACTGATCAATCTAGATCAAGTGCTATTGGATTGCACACTGCTCATCAAAGCTGACCATTCTTTCAGGATTGAGCAAGCATTACTGGGTTCCTGTCTACTCCCTGTAACCACCTTCCTAATGCCCCATCCCCAGGTCCCTGCCATCAGCACTCACACTCAACAATAAGTTTAAGGGACACATACCCTTCCTGGTCCGTGGAACAATGATACTTTACTGTATCTCAGCAACATTATCTGTAAACAAAGCTCTTATGATTCTCCCCCATGCCCTGTTAGAAGTTTGTGGGGCGATCGGACAATGCAGCACACGGCCTACACCACCAGGGGGTGGAGAGGACACCATGTGACCCACTTGACATTGGGCTCATAAAGTGGATAATTAATAGTTGGTGTTCCTGTGGGCAGGCTCCTGACTGAGTTTTAAGCTGGGACTGCAGGGGAATGTTCCTCTGTAAAATCCAGCCTGTGATGTGAGGCTGCATTTACGATCAGCTCCCGATGTCTCGTGTCTCTGGGCTGTCCCACTGTCTGTCTGACAGTCGGAGCTGGATGAACTACAACTTTGGTCAAATAGTTGCTGAGGCCATTGTCTTTGGTTATTGCCACAAACTCCTGTCACAACTTTGTTCCTTCACCCTCAGACTAAACCTGATTGCAGGCATTTATCTCCTCCTAGTCTTCGGAGCCCAAACCCTCTGTGTCACTTTGGAGCCCAAACCCTCTGTGTCACTGAGGCCACCTATTTTCAGCAGTGAAACAGGCTACGATTTCAGGCTGCTGCTGAAACCCTGACCAATACCTTCACTACTTCTACACCTGGCCATTTTGATGTAATCCTGGCTGACCTTGCATATTCTTTCCTTCCCAAACTTTTCATCTAACATTCCTAACTGTAGTTTATAGGAATAACAGTTTAATGCTCATAGCAGGACAGCACCATCAGTTTTGTCAAGTTATAAAACATGGCAACTTGAAGAGAGAAGCTTCTAGTGATGTCTTAGTTAATGAATGCTCCTGAGTTGGTTCCAACACACTGTCCCTTACTCCTCTGGTTAAGGATCCCAGAACCTGCTGCTGCTATTTTGTGACCAAATCCCACTCAGCCCTGAGCTAACTGACCTGCCCTGACCTCATTGCACCCAAACCACACTCTCGGCTAATGGTTGCCGATGATGGGAGAGGTAAGTGGAGGACTCCGCAGCCATTTCACCATCAACACCTCAAGGGTCCAGGCCTGTCGATAGTCTGAGATCAGAAATATCAATCAGCTCCAACATTCATTAGGCTGCTGGAGTGATGTCCAATAGGAATTACATCACTTCTAAATGATTGTCCCAATACAAAAAGAAAAGCGAAAGAAAATCACAAAGTTATGAATTAAAAATACAAAAAAATAAGATTTTTTACTAAAATAAGTAAAGAAGGAATTAGGATTTATATTATAATTAATTGAAGTGTAAATCTATGATTAGTTTAAACCATGCGATCTCAGTAGAGAGTGAATTAAGCAGAGTGTGAAATATATCGGATATGAGTAATTATAAGCAATTGGAACAGACTAATCTGAGCCACCCTCTACCCTATAAAGAAAATTTGATATTTTGAAAGTGTTAAACCACAAGTTTGCGTAAACTTCATAACTCAGCCTTCTGTACTTGCTGCTATAGAACCATGTTTTACATTGCTTACCATTTGGCAATCCAAATCCCATTTATATTAAACTTGATATTTATGGAACTCTTTCTTGTATAAATGTTCCCTTTGTAAGTTATACAAAAAACCTTTATATTTATGCCCCATGTCACCCTGAATATGGTAGCTCAGTAGTTAACACAGCTGCCTCACAGTGCCAGGAACCAGGGATCGATTCAGGTAACTGGCTGTGTGGAGTTTGTACACTCTCCCTATGTCTGTGTCAGTGTGCTCTGGGTTTCTCCCACTGTCCAAAGATGTGCCGGTTAGATGGATTGGCCATGCTAAATAGCCCCACAATGTGCAGGCCAGGTGGGTTAGCCACAGGAAATGTAGGGTTATAGGGTATGTGTTTACCTTCCCCCATATAAGCACCATGTGTGTATTGTTCGTTGTATAATCCACCATTACTGTACTCTACTAAAAGAATGGAGACCGTATTGTGCCATTCCGGTACATATAAAAGACCCCGGGACTATTTTAAGGAAGAATGGGGGATATTTTCTCTATGCTCTGGGCAATATTTAATCCGTAGCTGACACATTAAAAATTGGGAACCTTTGTGAGCTTGCTGTGTACAAATTGGTTGCTACAGTTTCTATATGACAACAGTGATGAAATTAAAATATACTTCACTGGGCTGTGAAACTTGCTGTAGAATTCTGAACTCCTTCTTTCGACAAAGGCAGGCTAAAAATGATGATTGTGGTCAAGTTGTCACTCCTTGGAACTGGGGCCTTTAAGAGGCCGACAGTCAGATATTTGGCTCTGGGCTGTCTTCCAGTTTCTCATTCGTTCCTTCCTATTTGTAGCAGACTCTGGTAAGGTTTGGAACACAGATGTGTAAATGATCACTGATCAAGCCAGACATTGCTTCCATCTACTGAGCTTCCTCTGAGCTCATTCCAAAAAAAACACCATTTGAAATGTACGTTGCAAATCCTTGGCTGGGAATAACAGAGTCTCAGGGGACACCTTGCAGCTGAAGTTAAAAATTCTCATCATGCTATTTGGCCACTAATATACTCCTTCCCCCACGGGCACTGATAGGACATCTGTGAATTTAATTGCGAGCTAAGCCATTTGGCCACATTGGAAGAAATATTTAGAGTGGAATTCAAATCAGAACATTGCCCAATCACGAATCAAAACCAATGAAGAATAGAATATTCTGTCTAATTTATAGAAGTTATCTCCTCTCTCAATGTGCTCCTGGCGTCTCTTTCCTGTTAACAATTCAGGCGGTTTGCTCATTTGTCTGTCTCTAGAATAGCCAAATGCTCAGCTTGAGGACGATTGTTCAGATGCTGTATACACGTTGGTAATTTTAACAGATGTTAGAAGTCCTCAGTGACTGATCTTCAGCCAAATGACCATCCGTTATCACGAAACAGCCTTCATTTCAGAATTTGCAACACTGCCCCCTGAAGACTGAGACTGGAGGATGTATAGACATCACAATTTAACAACTTCTGTAAGAGTCACACACACACAGACTCTCAGTGGGGTACAGCCCACACACACTGACTCTCACTGGGGTACAGTACCGCACACACAGACTCTCACTGGGGTACAGCCCACACACACACTGACTCTCACTGGGGTACAGTACCACACACACAGACTCTCACTGGGGTACAGTACCGCACACACAGACTCTCCCTTGGGTACAGTCCCATACACACAGACTCTCACTGGGGTACAGCCCACACACACACTGACTCTCACTGTGGGACAGTCCCACACGCACTGACTCTCACTGGGGTACAGTCCCACACACACACTGCCCCTCACTGGGTGACAGTCCACACACACACTGACTCTCACTGGGGGACAGTCTCACACACACACTGACTCTCACTGGGGTATAGTCCCACATACACAAACATACTGACCCTCACTGGGGTACAGGGTCCCACACACAGACTCTCACTGGGGTATTGTCCCACACACACTAACACTCACTGGGGTACTGTCCCACACACACTGACTCTCAGTGGGGTACACTCCCACACACACTGACTCTCACTGGGGTATCGTCCCACACACAATGACTCTCACTGGGGTATCGTCCCACACACACTAACACTCACTGGGGTACGGGCCTCAATCGGTGCCTTTGAATAATGGACACATACTCTTCCACTCCAGAGCTCAAAAGAAACCAATGGGGACCTGGGACATGGTAAATAAGTAGGCCATTCCGCCCTTCAAGCCTGCTCATGGGTAGGTACCATAACTTCCCTAAATTTGAGTTTCTGATGTCTTGGGGAGATGTTGGTAACAACACAAGTCCAGGGAAGCAGCTTCCTGATTTCCATATTTTATTGCCCATGTGTTGTAGCATATTGTTGTCTGATTTACTCCTTAACAGCAGGTGAGAGCTGACAACCTCCCTGTTATTTTTATGACAAAATCCAGCCTCCTTTACCTTTTGTCATCCTGTATTCAGTGATCAGTGATGTACCTGGTCAAACATGAGAGAAACAGTGAAGTTATCTGAGCATGATGGAGCTTGAAGGCTGACTGAATGAGAAGGGATGAGAGGTGTAGTAACTGGGAAACTAAAATATATCATGATTTGGAGATGATGAAGGAGCGTCACTCTGAAAGCTAGTGTGCTTCCAATTAAACCTGTTGGACTATAACCTGGTGTTGTGTGATTTTTAACTAAAATATATCAGTTAGGCACCTCCGGTGGGTATAGTCTGAATAAATGACTGCGTTTCCCCTTGCCCAGGTGATGTACAAATGATGTAATTGAGAAGCAGGTTAGAATGTATGCATTAGGCTGTGCTTTGTGCTCTGTAAGTCGTCCCATCATTCATATTAATCAATCACCTGCTTATTGCAAATAAAAATGCAAAATAGCAATCCGTCTTACTGGGAATGTTTCCACATTTTCTTATCAGCAAACAGTACAGTAACTGGCCCCAAACTCACATATATCAGCTCCTCTGGGATTTAAAATCCGCAGCACTTAGCCAAGCATTACTGTGTTTACAAATGGAGATGACTTGTTAACACGCATTCACTAATTAAAAGCAACACTTTAAAGAAAAGGACCTAGCTGAACAATTACTGAGGTAGTGGCAGCTCACAGCAACTATTCATCACGAAACATTGGGTTTAATACCTGCCTTAGTTACAACTCCCAGCTAACTTCAGTCACACAGTTCAGCCAAGGAGCATCAGACACTACTGTACACTGTTCATTATTGATTCACAATTCAAACCACACATACTGTTAGAAATTAGAGACAGGCTCACAGGATGCCTCAAAACCACAAAATCCCAAAAACCACAAACCACCCAGAATCCCAAGAAACCAATAAACCCCAAAAACCCCACAAACCCCCCCAAAAACCCAAAACCCCACAAACCCCCCAAAAAACCCAAAACTCCAAAAATCTCAAAAGACCCACAAACCCCAAAAAATCCCAAAAAACTCACACCCCCTAAAACCTCAAAAAACCAACAAACTCCAAAAAAACCCACAAACCCCAAAAATCCCAAAACACCCACACCCCCTAAAAACCCCCAAAAACTGACCAACTCCAAAAAACCCCACACCCCCAAAAACCCCAAAAACCGACAAACTCCAAAAAAACCCACAAACCCCAAAATCCCACAAACCCAAGTACCCTGAGGACCGTGACAGTAAAATTAAGAAAGCAGCATTTCTGTCTGTTTGATCATTTCTATTTGATTGTGTCTTGAAAGGGGGATGGGAACTTATGGATTTCCACATTGACCTTCATGTGTGCAGAGTCTGGGAGTTACTGTCAGTTTCGGAAAGTGCAGGCACAGTTCCCTCCATCAGTGTTACTGTGACATTCAGGGCATTATGTTAAACTCTTCAATCAATCGCTGTCCATCTCAACACAGAAAGGAATTCAAAACATGTTGACATGACCTTCCCTCACTAGTTCACTATGTAACCTCCATGGTTAGGAAGGTGGAGTGCTAATGTCATATGGGCTAGTAATCCAGGTTAATGGTCTTTGCTTAGGAGTTCAATTCCTGATGTGACAGGTGGTGAAATTTACACTCAATTAATAAAACTGGAATATAGAGGTAGTCCCACTAATTCTGATTATGAAGTAATCATCAAATGTTGTGAAAAACCAGCTAGTTCCCAACCTTTCAGCAGGTTGTCTGCTCTCCTCACCAGGGTTTGACCTACATGTGACTCCAGACGGCTGTATAATCTGAACCACTGCCCATTTCAAGGGCAGTTAAAGATGAAGAATAAATGTTGGCTTTGCCAGTGATGCATGGAAGAAGCCTGATGCCTACCTGCCCCTCCTGGGATGTGGCTCCCTGAATGGGGACCACGCTCTGGGGGGCTCAGCCATTTTATTTTATGAAGGAATTGGGATTTGTTGTGTATGCAGCCAAACAGAGTCTACCCCTCTCCTATCCACATGCAGGGATCTGCTGGTTGCTCTGGGGTGGGAAGGAAATAACTTCCTGATCTACCTCGTCTCTTGTGTCCAAGAGAAAAGGGGATTATTGCATGCTACATGGATCTGTTAAAGACCATATCTTTTTATTTTTCTGTATTTTTGATTGTAGACTGAAATGGAGAAAAAGACTGTTTTAAGAACCAAGGTTTGTGAAAGGGATTGTTGCGTGTTTTAAAAACATGTTTCCGCACACTCACTATAAGCACTGTTTACACAGCTGCTGCATCAGGGAGTGGGGAGATCTGGTTACACACCAGCAGGAGGCAGGAGGCTTTGCACGAATGGAGCTTCACCTAGCAACAAGCAACTGATTGGTTTGTGACTTGTGACTAGTTGTAGATGACAACGGTCTCCTGCCTGCCAAAGCCAAGTAATTGGCTGCTGGATCACTGAACAGTCTCTTGGGGCTATGAATGTTTTTGCAGAAGTCATTGGATTTATTTTTCTCTGCAGTAAAAAGCATTTTAAGCTTTAAGGTAGTCAAATTATTTCCCTTTTTCACAGGTTGTTGTAATCTGTGACTGTGTCAGAAATCATTATAAATGTGACCCAGTAACCCTGTGCCTCCTGCTAGCAAGTGGAAGTATCTGGAGAAGAAAGATGGAGAAACTCCATTCTAATCAGCAAAAGGATCATCTCAACAAACCCTGTGGACAAGGACCAGGGAACTATCTTCTGCCAGCCTTCCCTCTGTCCATAACACCCATGTTTTATGTGTGTGGGTATGAACATGTGTGTGTCTGTGTGATATGTATGTGTGTGAGAGAAGGTGGTGAGTGAGTGTTCATGCTTGCATAAAGGGGGAGTTTTATAAATGGGTTAGAGATTCATCTAATAGAGTAGAGTGATATGTTGACAGTTCATAACTGTTTAGAATCATAGAATTCTTATCGTGTGGAAAGAGGCCATTTGGCCCATTGAGTCTGCATCAACCCTCTGAAGAGCACTGCATCCAGGTTCACCCCGCTAACCTCTCCCTGTAACCCTGCTTTTCCCTTGGCTAATACACCTAGCCTGCATATCCCTGGACACAATGGGTAATTTAACATGGCCAATCCACCCTAACCTGCACCGAGAGGAAACCCACACAGACACAGGAAGAATGTGCAAACTCCACACAGACAGTCGCCCGAGACTGGAATCGGACCAGGGTCCCTGGTGTTGTAAGGCAGCAGTGCTAATCACTGTTTATCTGTAGTTAGACCTATTTATTTGTAATAAGTAGTCAGTTTTATTAAGAACAGAAACCCTCCTGGTCCATGCTTTCTGTTAGCCTGGGTCTAAGAGAAAGATAAAGTAGGGAATTCCACATCCTGTTAAACACATTTCACATGACCACAGCAAAAGCAGGGTTTGAGTTTCAGACACTACCCCAAGAATCATGATAAATGGGAAAACATAGAGTGAGCCATGTCTTGGAGAGTAGGTTCAGCCTCATAATCATAGCCTTCAGTGTGCACTGGCTTTATCTGGTTTGGTGTCAGATTCCAGCCTGGAGGACATATACCCCCAACTCAGTGAGGAATACACCAATTATCAGGTGCTCATAAAGCATTGAAAAATCTTCTGTACTTTCTCAGCTGACCCTGGTTACTCATGAGCAAGAGCTAAAAGCATAATTACTACACTTAAACCGATGAACAACTGCTCCTGCTTCCAACTGCTTTAATGGAAGGTGCATCAAAAGGAGAGCATTTCAATCAGCTCCCTGATTCCAGCTCAGTCACCTCCTGTGAATAACTGTGAATTTAAACCCATGACTGGGCTGGGTAAACCTCAACAACTTTCCAATGTATGGTTAGTACTGGAAATGGGAGTTAGAGTTGATTCACATGAAGGTCTTTGAGTGTCTCCATGAAGGGTCACAGGGGCTCTCACAGGCTGGATAAGAAAATGATATCATTTAACAGGCTGCTTCTGGCAGTGGGGATGGAGGGAAAGATGCAAAATCAATAACAGACAATGGCTTCCTGTTTGGAGCAGCCTTAGCACTACAGACAGCAGTAACAAGAGTGGATGTGATAACTGGGTCTGTGTGCCTGTCTTCGAGCAGCTCAGGTGATGAGAAATAAGTATGAGAGGAGAAGGGGAGGGAGAGCAGTGCCTTTATAAACATGGGGTTTCTCCAGCCAACCACAGACGGGCCAGTGAAGGGGAACAGGAACCTGACCATCATGACAGAATGAAGGAACCAAATCGAAACAGAACAGCAAAGAGGAGAATGAAAGGATTAACCAACAACCTTTACAGCCAGTACCAGCACAGACCACTGGAGCCAGGAGCAGGAATAGATTCTGAGAGCTGCTTATCCGTTCAATCTGATCAGATTGATGTCCTCTGCATCAACTTCCCTTTCCTGACCATTCCCCATTTCACATGATATCATCCAGAACATTGACTCTGCTTTCCCTCCACAGATGCTGCCAGACCTGTCGAGATTTTCCAGGAACTTCTCATATTTATCTCCATGACACGTGTCTAACAATGTCGAACTACTTGGGATAGACCATTCTAAAGCCTCTCAACCCTCTCAGGCAAAGAGATTTGTCCTCATCTCTTAAATGATGAATCTGTTACCCTGAGTCTATTTACTCCTGGTGTAGACTCTCCAGCTGGGGAATATCACCTGCCAACACCAACCCTGCAAGACAATCTCTGAATCTTATCGATTTCAATTCGATCACCTCTCATTCTTTCAAACTTCTGGGCAGTAATGTGGAACATATCCCCATCCCCAATCCTGATAAGACCATCCTCTCAGCCCAGAAGCACCCACTCTCAGGCAAATACATCATTTGTTGTCCCTTAATCTCATCCTTCCTCATTGTCTGAGGTTCAAACAATCCTTCAGGTTGAAGCAGTGATTTACTCATATTTCTTTCAATCTAGTCCCCAGTATTCCATGCTCACAATGCGGCCTTCTCTATAATGAGGAAATTAAATGCTGACTGGGTGATCATTTTGCCAATCATCTCCACTCTCTCCAGAAGAATGACCCCAACCTTCCGATCGCTTCCCATCTCAATGCAGCACCTTGCCCTGATGCTGACATCTCTGTTCTTGGTCTCTGAGCAAAGCCCAATCTAAGCTGGAGGGACAACAATCCCCATTCCACTGAGACCCTTTACAGCCTTCAAGACTCAACATTGAGTTCAACAACTTCAGGTCATGAACATTGAATTCCAATTTGCTGTAATTTTTCCTCCAGTGTCTGTATCCTGTTTACATGGTTTTATTTATAACCAGAGCTAACCTTTATTCTGTTATTAACACCCACCATGGACAGCGATTTGTCCTTCTCCACAACTATTTCCATTCCCTTTGATTTTTATGATCTCCAATCTCCCTCACACTCAAACCTTCCTCTGACCTGCCCTCCTGTTCCACTTGGTGCTTCAGATCCGAGGAAGAGGCAGACTGGACTCAAAACTCTCCACAGATGCTGCCAGACCTGCTGAGTTTCTCCAGCAGCACTTTCTGTATGTGTTTCAGATTTCCAGACTCAGCAGTATTGTGCTGTTAGGAGATCATTTCCTGTGTTTGTAGTTTAGTAGCTGCACTGCAGAACATCTGTCACTGAAACCCTACAGAATTGTAGCATAAATTCATTCCTGTTAGATAGTTTCCTGATTGACCTGTTCAGATATTATTGCACACTTCTGGAGCAGGTGGAACTTGAAGTGGGCCTCCTAGCCCAGAGATATGGGCACTACCATTTACTACAAGGGTCCTTCTTTGTTCATGTTCAGGATACCCCAATTACCTGCTGGAGCTACAACCCTCTCTAAGGCTTTGAATTCTGAAATTGAGATGACACCCCAGCTGATCTGGAGGCTGTATGATCCCACAAAGAGTAAGTTGGCTGTGTCTGGGCGATGTCTCTGTAGGTGTTGTTGAAGGATTAATATTGAGCAGGGCATTAGAGGAAACTCCCTTCCTACTCTTCAGCCTAATACTGGAGCAACTTTGACATCCTCCTGAGACACAAGACCGAAAAAATTAAAGAAATGGTAGTGAGCCAGGAATGCTGGGGAATGCTGCGCTCAAAGTCAATGAAATCATTTCCCAGTGAAGGGGTTGATGCTGACAATACAAACAGTCTGGATGTGGAAACAGTGAGATGTGTTTCTGAAAGCCCATATGATGTATATCATTCAGGGAGAAGCTCATTGAGAGAGTTGGTAAATTAAGTGATCAACGTGTATTCAGTGGCATTATAGTGAGGCAGCAGCTTAGTTTAGAGTCTGTATGTACAAGGTACTTTGAGTTGCTGAAGAATAATCAACACCGTCAGGGCATGGCCTTGCTTAAAGGAGGAAAGTATCACAATTAACTGCACAGGTCTCACCAACAAATTGCATTTCTCTATAATCCACCCTGAGCTGCCTCACAGGGGCGTCAGCAAATGTAACTGGACACTGTACCACAAATGAACATGGTCAAAAGCAGCAGACTTTGAAGAGTGGCTTAATGGACGTGAGAGAGAGAGATTTGAGAGAGGGTTCCCGAGTTGAAGGCATGGCTGCCCATCATGGGAATTGAAGTTCAGGTGCTGAAGAGGGCAGAATTAGGAGAGCACAGCGAGCTGGGAGGATTGTGAGGAGACTGGAGGAAATTACAGATAACTGGATGCACAAGGTCATGGAGAGATGGGAATTGTAAAATTGAGATGTTACTTGACTGGGAGCCAATGCAGATCCTCGAAAACAGGGGGCGATAGCAAACAGTAAATGACCTTCCTGAAACATGCAGGATTCTGAGAGGAATTGACAGAGTAGCTGGTTGTTTCCCCTTGTGGGAAAATCTGGGACAAGATGGCATCATCTCAGAATAAGGGGTCACCACTTAAAAAGGATGATGAGGAATTTCTTTCCTCAGATGGGAATGAATCTGTCAAATTCTTTCCCACTGAGGGCTGTCGAGGCTGGGTTAATATTCAAGGCTGAGACAGACAGATTTTTAATCAGTAATGGGAATCAAGTAACGGGGAAAAGGCAGGGGAGTGGAGTTAAGGATTATCAGATCAGTCTTGATCCCATTGAATGGGGGAGAAACTCGCCTAGAAAATAGAATGGCCTACTTCTTCTCCTTTTGTCTTCTTGTCTTATGTTGCTGCTCAGCGTAAAATACTCAGCCACTGACAGTACTGGAGAGAGTCTATGCACTGGATAGTATTCATCTCTACCACTGGATGGTGCTGTGTTCATTTTACACTCAATGCAGCAAAGAATTTCATTATAAGATCATAAACAGTCTGTCCAGCTCAGCAGATTCAATATCCATTCTGCGTCATCCCGTATTCTCATATTTTTCTGTCTCTCTCTCGCTCTCTCCCATGTCTTTAATCGAACTGCCCCGTAAATGTATCAATGCAACCAATCCTGACCACTCTCTGTTGGAGGAAGTTCCCACATTCTCACTTTTATTCGTTCATGAGATGAGGTGCTGCTGGCTGTGCCCAGCATTTATTACCTGGAGAGGTGGCTGGTGAGCTGTAGTCCACTGGGTATAAGAAGTTTCTCTTGAATTTCCTCCTGAATTTTATTAGCAACTGTCCATAATATTGGACCCTGGTTTGGGACCCTCCCTCAAAAAGCAACATAGTATCTCGTTGAGCACATTTTATCTTACAAAACAATTTAATTCTTACTGGTTTATTTAAGAATAATGTGTTAGATCTTATTACTGGCCCCCGCTCGAGTCTTGAACCAACTGGACGTCGAGAAGGTGGTTTCTTGTGAGTCAGGTGAGATCACAAAGGCTGATGGGAGATCAGGGCTCTCCTCAAATTCACCTCCTTATCATTTCCTTCAGCCCTTCACTCCTGAGTATCTGTTGACCTCATTCCCTGTTCACTTATTCCTGAACTTGAGTTGACCTTGAGTGATCAACGTGCCCATCACTTCCCTTGATCCTCATTTGAACACTTTTTTCAGTGTTTTCTGGGATTTGGACCATCCACTGGAACCAGACAAGATGGATTGCAGAAATTCACCAATACTTTTCAGACAGCATTTTCCAAACTCAGAACCACTTGCATCTAGAAGGACAAGGGCATCAGGTATGTGGGAACACCATCACCTACAAATTCCCCTCTAAGCCACTCACCATCCTGACTTGGAATTATATCATCATTCCTTCAGTGCCGCTGGGTTAAAATCCAGGAATTCCCTCCCTGACAGCACTGTGATGTATGTTATGATCCTAGCTAATGGTGACTTTGGACAAGTCAGAACCCACAATGAAATTTGGTTTGATGAATCATATACTTTTAAAGGTTTTGGTTAATGAAGTGATTGTTCACTAAAACATAGTCACACGAGGCGGTGGGATTATTTAAAAACAAGAGACAAAATCAAACAAGAAACAAACCAAGTTATCTTAACTTCTCTACACAGTTGGGAAAAAAAAATCTTAGAATATCATGCAAAACAAAATTTCAGTCTATTCCCCAACATCATTACTTTACACCAATTAAATCCAGAAGCTTACCCTTTGATATCAAATCTTTATGCTTGATGTAGCTGACTGTCCCTAATTCTTTCCTGTGAATTGTTAAATCTTCTTACATGAACACTCTCAAAACTGAGAGTCTATATTTCCTTAGCTTTTTAGTAACTCACTGATTTTAACCAAACACCTTTGGTCTGGAAGTTGTATGAATGATATTTTTCAACTGAGGTGATTGTGCTTTGGCCGAATTACTCGATATTCCTTTTCTGGAGGAGAACTTACATGAGACACCTTTCATCAAAACACCCACCTCCATTCACTGAAGCGGTTCAAGAAGGCATCACCACCTACTCTGGGGCAATTAGGATGGGCAAGAAATGCTGGCTCAGCACTGACCAACCCATAATTTATCATTAAATAAAGTGAAAAAAAGTCTGCATAATTTTGTTAACGATAGTTAGGTCACTTCCTCAGTGACTCATTCTAGCAATAAAGCAGATTATAACAAACCTTAAAACCCAAATTCAATTAATGATGTTGCACTCCATTCCCAATACTCTATTTCATTTAGGGGGTTTGTACCAGTTAATGCTATCTCCGCTCATAGGGTCATCCCAGAGACCACACCCTTCATGTTATCTCTGGGTCCATCAGCTAAATACTTCCCTGCTTCAGTTCTGACTTCAATAACATTGTCATTTTTCACTGCCTCCCTAAATTAACTAATGCTATTGGACAGATTATTAAGGTGATTTTCCACAGTGAGTCAAATACTTCCTGCTCCAACTCTCACTTCAATTTGCTACATTCCCAGTATCTGCTATTCCCAATAATCCATTCATTGAGGCTTTTGGCCTATTGAGTCTGTGCTGGTCATTAGCTATCTCTTAATTATTCTAATCCCAGTTTCCAGCACTTGGTCCAATGTCTTATATGTACATCTAAACACTTCTTAAATGTTATGAGGGTTTCTGTCTTGACCACTGTTCCAGGCAATGAGTTCCAGATTCCTCCCATACTCTAGATGAACAAAGATTTTCCTCACATCCCTCCAAACCTCCTGTCGCTTACTTAAATCTATGCCCCCAGCCACTGGTCCCTCCACCAAGGGGAAACACTTCCCCCATTTACCCTGTCTATGTCCCTCAAATTTATCCTCTCCCCCCTTGATATTCCTCTGCTGCCCCAGCTTGTCCAATCTCTCCTCATAACTAAAACGCTCCAGCCCAGGAGACAGTTTGGTACATCAAAGGGGAGATGATGGCCTAGTGGTATTAGACTGTTACTCCAGAGACCCTGGTAGTGTTCTGGGGACCCAGGTTTGAAGTCCATCATGACAGATGGTGGAATTGGAATTCAATGTAAATCTGGAACGACGAGTCAATGAAACCATTGGCGATTGTCAGCAAAACCCATCTGGGTCATTAATGTCATTTAAGGAAGGAAACTATCATCCTTACCTGGTCTGGCCTAAATGTGACTCCAGATCCTCTGGGCAATTAGGGATGGGCAATAAATGTTGGCCCAGCCAGTGACACCCACATTCCATAAATGCACCCTCTCCAGTTCTATCACATCCTGCCTCTAATGTGGATTCCAGAACTACACACAATACTCCTGTGGCCTAACCAACATTTTTACACCATCCTCTGCCTTGGCTAATAAAGATAAATAGCCCATACATCTTTTTTTTTAATAAATATTTTTATTGAAAAGAAAAAAAGGTTTTTGGGTTTTTTACAAAATTACAAAACTAATACAAAATAGTGTAATCCTTTACAGTATAATGACAATAACAATATAAAAAGCTCACTATTAATCTACTCTACAAACTACCAAAACACAAAATAAGATATAAGAAGATATAACAAAAAAACTACATTATAGTACATAACTAACAACAAAAAGAGAGAAAAAAAGGAAAAAAGTAAATAAATAAAGAAATAAGCATTCAAAGTAAAACATTACATTGGACAAACAGGCAGAAAACTAGCCACCAGGATACATGAACATCAACTAGCCACAAAAAGACGTGACTCTCTTTCACTAGTACCCTCACATATGGATGAGGAAGGATACCACTTCGACTGGGACAACACATCCATCCTAGGACAGGCCAAACAAAGACAAACACGAGAATTCCTAGAAGCATGGCATTCCAACCAGAACTCTATCAACCATCACAAGTTGGACTCCACCTACCACCCCTTGAAAAAAGGAACAGGAAGTGACTTCACCACAGGAAATGACATCACCAACCCAAAGAAATAAATAGAAAGCAAGAATTTTCAGCATTGCTTCGCCTGAGGCCCACTGAAGATGTTACCTGGTAGGGTGACGAAATGTCTGGAAATTAACCTTCCAGCTCAGCAAACCTGTATCCAAGTAAAATTATGTCAAGTCATAACAAAACCCGTATTTATACAGGATTCTTCCTCCCAGGGGCCCCCCGAACCGACAGACATAGTCCCCATGGCTAGACAGTATGGCCGATACATCTGTATCGATGTAGCTCAGGAAGGGCCGCCACTGTACACCTTCTTAATAATTTTGTCCACTTGTCCCGTTACCTTAAGGCACTGGTAGACATGTACACCAAGGTTCCTCGGATGCTTGGTGTCTCCCAGCATGCTACAGTTCATGTATTCCCATGCCTAGTGTATCACCTCACACTTATCCAGATTGAGCTCTGTTTCCCACTGATCAACCTGTCTGAATCTTCTGGTATTCTACATCCATCCTTTTTACTGTTTAAAACTCCAACATTTTTTGGATGATTCACAACTTACTGTTCAACCCTCCTACATTCAAGTGCAAGGGGCCCAATCCTGACCCCAGACTGTGGATGAGGCAAGGGAGGAAAAAACAGGGCCATTGGCAATAATTTGCAATTCCTCCCAACCACAGAAGAGGAGACAAGGAGTGGAGGACAGACAAGGTCAGCTGGACTGCCCTGTGCACTACACCTGGGGCTCAGCCAGCAGGATCCATTATTGCAAAACCCTTGTGAATATTCCTTCATCTGCCAAGGTCAATCTGTGAGCTCTCCTCAAGTCCCGACATATTCCCCTGTCTGCTGGAAATAAAGACAATCCGCACCAGTCTCAGGTCCCACAGAGATCTCAGGTCCCACAGAGATCTTAAATCCCACAGAGATCTCAGGTCCCACAGAGATGTTAAATCCCACAGAGATCTCAGGTCCCACAGAGACCTCAGATCCCACAGAGATCTCAGGTCCCACAGAGACCTCAGATCCCACAGAGATCTCAGGTCCCACAGAGATCTTAAATCCCACAGAGATCTCAGATCCTACAGAGACCTCAGGTCCCACAGAGACCTCAGATCCCATAGAGACCTCAGATCCCACAGAGATCTCAGGTGCCACAGAGATCGCAGATCCCATAGAGACCTCAGATCCCCCAGAGATCTCAGGTCCCACAGAGATCTCAGGTCCCACAGAGACCTCAGATCCCATAGAGACCTCAGATCCCATAGAGACCTCAGATCCCACAGAGATCTCAGGTCCCACAGAGATCTCAGGTCCCACAAAGACCTCAGATCCCATAGAGACCTCAGATCCCACAGAGATCTCAGGTCCAACAGAGATCTCAGGTCCCACAGAAATCTTAAATCCCACAGAGATCTCAGATCCCACAGAGACCTCAGATCCCACAGAGATCTCAGGTCCCACAGAAATCTTAAATCCCACAGAGATCTCAGATCCCACAGAGACCTCAGGTCCCACAGAAATCTTAAATCCCACAGAGATCTCAGATCCCACAGAGATCTCAGGTCCCACAGAAATCTTAAATCCCACAGAGATCTCAGATCCCACAGAGACCTCAGATCCCACAGAGATCTCAGGTCCCACAGAAATCTTAAATCCCACAGAGATCTCAGATCCCACAGAGACCTCAGGTCCCACAGAGATCTCAGGTCCACTCACTTCTCTGTGTAGAGGCAACTGCAGCTGGTTCAGTTGACCTCAGTGTCTCGGGCTGGGGAAGGGAAAGCTATTAGTGATTGGGTTTGTAACCTAGAGATACCTGAACTACATACCTGAACTGTGTGTGTAGATATGGGAACTAATGTGCATGTCTGTGAGAATGCACAGGTATGTGTGTGGGTGTGCCTAGATGCATGTGTGTGTATGTGTGTGGGTGTGTGTGATTATGTATGTGTTTATATGTGGCTATATACAAGTGTACATGTGAGTCCATATGTGTGTATAAGTGCCTGTGTGTGTATGAATGTGAGTATGGCCATGTGTGTATGTATATGAATGTGTGTATACATGCGTGTGCATATGTCTGTATCTATAAATGTATGTTTGTGTGCATGTATGTCTATATATGTATATATGTGTGTCTATATATGCGTACATGTGTCTGTATGTGTGTGTGTCTGTATATGTGCATGTGTGTATGTGTGTGCGTGTGTCTGCATGTGTTTGTGAGTGTATCTGTATGTGTGTGTGTGTATGCATATGTGCATGTATATATGTGTGTGTACGTGTGTGCTTGAGTGTGCGCACGTGTATGTGTGTGCGTGTGTGTATGTGTGTGTTTTTGTGTCTGGCTGTGAGTGTGAGAGGAACTGGGGAAAGAGATTTTCTTTTTAAATCTCTCCTTAGCCTCAATGCTGTGTCCTGACTGTCTAACCTCCCCCAGTCTTCCTGTTCTTGGAGAGATCTGTGTTTCTTCATTACTGATGCCTTGCCTCCCTGATGTTAATCACTTCATCACTGGCATCCAAACCTTCAGCTCCCCGGAGGCTGGCGTTCTGGAATTCCAGCCTAAACCTCTCCAACACTCTCTCCTCCTTTGAGGGATTTCTGAAAACCTACCTGTATGAACAAGGCTTTCATCCTCTGCCTTGCTAACTCTTCATTTATCTCCATGTAGTATTTGTTTGATAGTCAATCCTGTGAAACATATTGGGAAATTTTTTAGTGTTATAAATCCAAGAGAAAGATTGAAAAAGAAATGTTCTCCATTCTCTGAATTCCGAATTCAGGGAACTGAAGAAAAGCTGAGTTTGAATTGGAGGAATTATATTTCTGAATGTTAAAAAGCTGCTGATATTAAGATTTGAAACCTGATTGAACAGAATAAAACTGAAGGTTAATTGAAAACATTTTGCACAGTGAGATCTATTATTCTATTAGTGACAGAATGATTTCATGGTAAACATTCCTACTGTTTCTCTTCGCTACCTTCAAGGGGAAGCTATAACACGCACAATGTGTGGGGCAGAAACACCGGCATGGACTGAATGGCCTCTCTCTGGACTGTATAGTCTATGGAATATAGCATAGGAAGAGGCCACTCATCTCTTTCTGGTCTGTACTGGTTTGTTTTAGTGCACAGATCTCAGAAAGATTTGATACATATCAGACAACTAGATAATTACAGAACACTGATTGGCTGACTGCTTGCGAACTGTAAAACCATGTAACAGTCTAACTGTGTAACAGTCTAATGGTCTAACTGTTTAACAGTCTAACTGTCTAACTGTGTAACCATGTAACTGTCTAACTGTATAACAGTCTCTCTGTATAACTGTGTAACCATGTAACAGTCTAACAGTCTAACTATTTAACAGTCTAACTGTGTAACCATGTAACTGTCTAACTGTATAACAGTCTCTCTAACTGTGTAACCATGTAACAGTCTAACTGTATAACAGTTTAACAGTCTAACAATTTAACAGTCTAACTGTGTAACCACATAACTGTCTAGCTGTATAACAGTCTAGCTGTCTAACAGTCTAACAGTCTAACTATTTAACAGTCTAATTGTGTAACCACATAACTGTCAAACTGCATAACCATGTAACTGTGAAACAGGGTAAATATATAATTGTTACCTTGTAACTATGCAACTGACAAAATAGAGAGGAAGGTGGAAATTTCTTATATTGTCATGCAGCTGTTTTAAAGGTATCGTACCTTCCTAAGAGCTGTACAAAGCTACACCATTGACACTTTGAAAGAACTCCAATAAGTTGCATTCCGTGGATCTTTCTCCAGCAGTTCAAATCTTACTTTTTCAAATTCCTAGCTGAATCCCATGTTGAGTGTGGATGAGTTCCAGTTGGTGGGGATGGGAAGCGAGGTGGGAGGTGGGATACTGGGCGGAGGGCAGTGAAGAGACTGGCTTCAGATTGTCAAAGTGTTGTCAGTTATCTCCATGTGTACAAGAATGCTCTTGGCCCAAAGGCTGACAAACTCTACATGGGCCAGACTGAGGGATGGTCCATCCTGCCCCCCAGTTTAACAGCTCCCACTGCTTGGAGTGTAGGTGTGTTTAGTGGGATGTTAAACACAGAGGGAGGTAAGAAACTCATCACTCCTGAGATAGTTGAAGGTGGAGTTGGACAGAGACTGGAAATGGAGGCATGGTGCAGGTATGGAGTGACTTCACGCTGTCAAACAATTCAGTAATAAGCTTCTCAGATAGACAGATACATACGTGGAATCCTTACAGGGTGGAAGAAATCCACACTGACTCTCCGAAGAGCATCCAACCCAGACCCACTCCCCACCCTGTCCCTGTAACCATGCATTTCCCATATCTTTGGACTGTGGGAGGAAACCGGAGCACCCAGAGGAAACCTACACAGACAAGGGGAGAATGTGCAAACTCCACACAGACAGCTGCCTGGGGCTGGAATTGAACCTGGGGTCCTGGTGCTGTCAGACTGTGCCGCTGATGGGGGATCACTCATAGACAAATACAACAGTTTGAACTTATCTACGTGACAATAATTAAACCAATAAAAAAGAATTGTAATTCTTGATGACAGTTGTGATGGAGGTGTTGGTGGAGAGGTAAGGGATTAACAGGGCAACTTGCAGAGAGAGAGAATGATTTGGAGCAAACCCGAGAGGAAGATAGACATGTCATCTGAAATGAGAAGGCTTTGTGTATGTATGGAGACAAATAATAATAATATGATTGGCTGTGACTGATTAAAGTCTAACTTCAGGAGCAGGGACACGGATCCATTAGTGATTGCACAGACAGATGAGGGGTGATAAAACTGGCTCTTCAAAGAGATTTGGAATTGTTACATCAGGAAGGCTAATGGAAATGGTTTTGGAGTAAATAATCATTTAGATGAATGGACTGCCTTCAAAGGATTCAGAAACAGAGATATTCATGTTCTTACCTGTGATACTTACCTTTGATTAGACAAATGGCATTTAAAGGAGACAGATTTGTGCCTGTTCTTCAGAGTCCTTGAGAAATGGGTCTTGAAGTTGAGCCATCCTCTCTCTCGTCTGATTGAACCAATGGAAACCAATTATTAACAACATGTGGTTCATTTGTGTTTAGCTGGTTTCCTGTATGTTTTATATATCTGAGCAATGCAGAGGGGGCATGGGTTTTTGGGCAAGGAACAAGTTTGTTTACAGGAGATTTAATATCCCTCTGCGATTTCAAAATATTTAAATAACTTTTTATACTATTGCAAATAACCTGCACAGAGTGAGGGCTCCTGACAGCTTCAGTAGTGTCTGTTCAGTTTGCTGTGAGTTTGCACCTCAGCCTAAACAAATGAACACTGAACATAGATCAGTTATTAGACCCACACAATCAGGTACAGGTCAATTAAAGCATTGAACACTGTACCAAGAGCCATTCTCTCTCTCTCCTGATTCAACAGAGGAATACAATCCGCTGAATACATTGATACCACCTGGTACCTACAGAAAACATGTTGCTGTGAATCATAATAAGGAGGTGACCATGAACAAAGGGGAAACCTGGGGTTTTAGTAAATAAGTGCAGAAGTGGATAACAGTTGCCAAAGAAAGAGTTGAAGGTTAAGGGAGAAATGTAAATGAACGTTTAAACAAAAATAAGGATATAAAGAAGAAGCTTACTGACTGTTGCACTAATGACAAAAAGCGTTAGGAATAAATGACAAGGATGCCAGGCAGACATCGAGTGAAACCATTGATGATATTGATATTAATGAAGAAAGATTATGAGGGGAGAGTAATAGAGTGAAATGCAAATCTTGGGTTTGTTAAATGAACCAGTGTCATTGAACCAGTCCTGGATGAGCCAGTGAGGCAGAGAGCTGAAGAGGTGGGTCAAAAATGAAAATTCCTGGAGAGGCTCAGTAGGATCTGTCAGTATCTGAGGAGAGAAGTCAGAGATAACGTTTCGGGTCAAGTGACCCTTCCTCAGAACCTGAAGAGGTGGACTGGAATCAGGTTCTGACCCAATGGTCACACCCTGTAACTGGCCACAGTGACTCCGATGCCTCTAGTTCAGAGTCAGTGTGTGTGAACAGTCACTGCCTGATCTGATAGGCTGCACAACTGGGAACATGCTGCATCCCATTGAAACCTCAGTTTCTGCAGTTAATCTCCCTCATTGTCTATCACACTCTCTCTTTCCTTGTAGGTACTTTTTAAAACCTACCTATATTTAACAGAAGAGAAAATGAGGTCTGCAGATGCTGGAGATCAGAGATGGAAATGTGTTGCTGGAGAAGCGCAGCAGGGGAGGCAGCATCTAGGGAACAGGAGAATCGACGTTTCGGGCATTAGCCCTTCTTCAGGAATGAGGAAAGTTTGTCCAGCAGGCTAAGATAAAAGATAGGGAGGAGGGACTTGGGGGAGGGGCGTCGGAAATGTGATAGGTGGAAAAAGGTCAAGGTGAGGGTGATAGGACAGATTGGGGTGGGGGCGGAGAGGTCGGGAAGAAGATTGCAGGTTAGGAAGGTGGTGCTGAATTTGATGGATTTGACTGAGACAGGCTGGGGGGAGGGGAAATGAGGAAACTGGTGAAATCCGAGTTCATCCCTTGTGGTTGGAGGATTCCTAGCCGGAAGATGAGGCGTTCTTCCTCCAACCGTCGGGAAGATGAGGCTATGCCTGCCTCTTCGTAGGATATGTGGAACAGTCCATCTTCCGCAACTACACTGGCCCCACCCCCCACCTTTTCCTCCGCTACATCGATGACTGTATCGGCGCCGCCTCGTGCTCCCACGAGGAGGTTGAACAGTTCATCCACTTCACCAACACCTTCCACCCCGACCTCAAATTCACCTGGACAGTCTCAGATTCCTCCCTCCCCTTCCTCGACCTTTCTATTTCTATCTCAGGCGACCGAATCAACACGGACATCTACTACAAACCAACCGACTCCCACAGCTACCTGGACTACACCTCCTCCCATCCTGCCCCCTGTAAAAACGCCATCCCATTCTCCCAATTCCTTCGACTCCGCCGCATCTGCTCCCAGGAGGACCAGTTCCAAAAACGCACAACCCAGATGGCCTCCTCCTTCAAGGACCGCAATTTCCCCCCCGATGTGGTCGACGATGCCCTCCACCGCATCTCTTCCACTTCCCGCTCCTCCGCCCTTGAGCCCCGCCCCTCCAACCGCCACCAGGACAGAACCCCACTGGTCCTCACCTACCACCCCACCAATCTCCATGTACAGCGCATCATCCGCCGTCACTTCCGCCACCTCCAAACAGACCCCAGCACCAAGGATATATTTCCCTCCCCTCCCCTATCAGCTTTCCGTAGAGACCACTCCCTCCGCGACTCCCTTGTCAGATCCACACCCCCCACCGACCCAACCTCCACTCCCGGCACCTTCCCTTGCAACCGCAGGAGGTGCAACACTTGCGCCCACACCTCCCCCCTCACCTCCCTCCAAGGCCCCAAAGGAAACTTCCATATCCGCCACAGATTCACCTGTACCTCCACACATATCATCTATTGCATCCTTTGCACCCGATGTGGCCTCCTCTATATTGGGGAGACGGGCCGCCTACTTGCGGAGCGTTTCAGGGAACACCTCTGGGACACCCGGACCAACCAACCCAACCACCCTGTAGCTCAACATTTCAATTCCCCCTCCCACTCCACCAAGGATATGCAGGTCTTTGGACTCCTCCATCGTCAGACCACAGCGAAATGACGGTTGGAGGAAGAACGCCTCATCTTCCGGCTAGGAACCCTCCAACCACAAGGGATGAACTCGGATTTCACCAGTTTCCTCATTTCCCCTCCCCCCAGCCTGTCTCAGTCAAATCCATCAAATTCAGCACCGCCTTCCTAACCTGCAATCTTCTTCCCGACCTCTCCGCCCCCACCCCAGTCTGACCTATCACCCTCACCTTGACCTCTTTCCACCTATCACATTTCCGACGCCCCTCCCCCAAGTCCCTCCTCCCTATCTTTTATCTTAGCCTGCTGGACCAACTTTCCTCATTCCTGAAGAAGGGCTAATGCCCGAAACGTCGATTCTCCTGTTCCCTAGATGCTGCCTGACCTGCTGCGCTTTTCCAGCAACACATTTCCAGGAATAAAAGAATGACTAGGGTAGGAATAGGTCCAGTCAAGGATAGTAGTGGGAAGTTGCGTGTGGAGGCTGAAGAGATTGGGGAGACACTGAATGAATACTTTTCGTCAGTATTCACTCAGGAACAGGGCATTGTTGCCGATGTGAATACTGAGTCAAAATTAATTAGAATGGACGGCTTTGAGGTATGTAGGGAAGAGGTGTTGGAAATTCTGGAAAGGGTGAAAACAGATAAGTCCCCTGGGCCTGATGGCATTTATCCTAGGATTCTCTGGGAAGCAAGGGAGGAGATTGCAGAGCCATTGGCCTTGATTTTTATGTCCTCGTTGTCTACAGGAATAGTGCCAGTAGACTGGAGGATAGCAAATGTGGTTCCCTTGTTCAAGAAGGGGAGTAGGGATAACCCTAGTAACTATAGGCCGGTGAGTCTCACTTCTGTTGTGGGCAAAGTCTTAGAGAGAATTGTAAGGGATAGGATTTATGAACATCTGGATAGGAATAATGCGATAAAGGATAGTCAGCATGGTTTTGTGAAGGGCAGGTCGTGCCTCACAAGCCTTATTGAATTCTTTGAGAAGGTGACTAAGGAGGTGGACGAGGGGAAAGCGGTAGATGTGGTGTATATGGATTTTAGTAAGGCGTTTGATAAGGTTCCCCATGGTAGGCTACTGCAAAAAATATGGAGGTATGGCATTGAGGGTGAGTTGGAGGTTTGGATTAGGAATTGGCTGGCTGGAAGAAGACTGAGGGTAGTAGTTGATGGTAAAGGTTCATCTTGGAGTGTAGTTACTAGCGGTGTTCTGCAAGGATCTGTTTTGGGACCATTGCTGTTTGTCATTTTTATAAATGACCTGGAGGAGGGGCTAGAAGGTTGGGTGAGCAAGTTTG
The DNA here is from genome assembly GCF_037043375.1 of Chiloscyllium plagiosum. NCBI lineage: Eukaryota > Metazoa > Chordata > Chondrichthyes > Orectolobiformes > Hemiscylliidae > Chiloscyllium > Chiloscyllium plagiosum. Next base: position 2,279,080 of record NW_028270180.1, read on the forward strand.
CGGATGATACGAAAGTTGGTGGAGTTGTTGACAGTGCGGAAGGATGTGTCAGGTTACATCAGGATATAGATAAGCTGCAGAGCTGGGCAGAAAGGTGGCAAATGGAGTTCAATGTAGCTAAGTGTGAGGTGATTCACTTTGGTAAGAGTAACAAAAAGATGGGGTACTGGGCTAATGGTCGGATACTTGGTAGTGTGGATGAGCAAAGGAATCTTGGTGTCCATGTACACAGATCTCTGAAAGTTGCCACCCAGGTAAATAGTGCAGTGAAGAAGGCATATGTCGTACTGGCTTTTATTGTTAGAGGAATTGAGTTCCGGAGTCCTGAGGTCATGTTGCAGTTGTATAAGACTCTGGTGCGGCTGCATCTGGGGTATTGTGTGCAGTTTTGGTCGCCATACTATAGGAAGGATGTGGAGGCACTGGAACGGGTGCAGAGGAGGTTTACCAGGATGTTGCCTGGTATGGTAGGAAGATTGTATGAGGAAAGGCTGAGGCACTTGGGGCTGTTTTCATTGGAGAAAAGAAGGTTTAGGGGTGACTTGATAGAGGTGTACAAGATGATTAGGGGTTTAGATAGGGTTGACCATGAGAACCTTTTTCCACGTATGGAGTCAGCTATTACGAGGGGGCATAGCTTTAAATTAAGAGGTGGTAGGTATAGGACAGATGTTAGGGGTAGATTCTTTACTCAGCGAGTTGTGAGTTCATGGAATGCCCTGCCAGTAGCAGTGGTGGACTCTCCCTCTTTATGGGCATTTAAACGGGCATTGGATAGGCATATGGAGGATAGTGGGCTAGTGTAGGTTAGGTGGGCTTGGATCGGCGCAACATCGAGGGCCAAAGGGCCTGTACTGCGCTGTATTTTTCTATGTTCTATGTTCTATTCTCTATGTGCCTATGCAGGTTTCCTCCCACAGTCCAAAGATTTGCAGCTTAAATAGGTTGTACTTAAATGCATGCAGCATACAAAACAAGGTCAAATCAAGTTTGTAGCGGATCTCAAGAAAAGGAATTTGTCTACAAGATGGCTTTTTGGAGCAGCTTGTGGTCGACCCTGCTGGGAACAGGCAATACTGGACATGATGATGTGTAATGGGGCAGACTGGATTATGGAGCTTAAGGTGAAGGGACCCCTAGGAGCAGTGACTATAATATGATTGAATTCACCCTGCAGTTTGAGAGGGAGAAGCTGGAATCAGTTGTAATGGTATTATAATTGAATAAAGGGAACAACAAAGGCATGAGGGAGGCATGAGGGAGGAGCTGGCCAGAGTTGATTGGAATGGGAGCTCAGCAGGGAAGGTGGTGGAGCAGCGATGGCAGGGGGTTTCTGGAGAAAACTCAGGAGCATAGCAGAGATTCATCCCGAGGAAGATGAGGCACACTGAAGGGAGGATGAGTCAAGAATGTGGTGCTGGAAAAGCACAGCAGGGCAGGCAGCATCCGAGGAGCAGGAGAATCGATGCTTCGGGCAAAAGCCCTTCATCAGGAATGAAGCTGGGAGCCTTGGGGGTGGAGAGATAAATGAGACGGGGGTGGAGCTGGAGAGAAGATAGTTGAGAATGCGATAGGTAGATGAAGGTGAGGGAGAAGGTGATAGGTTGGAGAGGAGGTGGGAAGGAAGATTGACAGGTAGGACAGGTCATGAGGATGGTGCTGGGTTGGAAGGTTGGAACTGAGATAAAATGGGGGGAGGGGAAATGAGAAAACTGGCGAAATTCAGGTTGATGCCCCGGGGTTAGAGGGTCCCAAGGCGGAAGATGAAGCATTCTTTCTCCAGGTGTTGGGTGGTAAAGGACTGGCAATGGAGGAGGTCCAGGACCTGCATGTACTTGGCGGAGTGGAAGGGGGAGTTGAAGTGTTCGACCACAGGGCTGTGGGGTTGATTGGTGTGGGTGTCCCAGAGATGTTCTCTGAAATGCTCTGCGAGGAGGTGTCCAGTCTCCCCAGTGTAGAGGAGACCACATCGGGAGCAACGGATACAATAAATGATATTGGTGGATGAGCAGGTGAAACTTTGATGGATGTGGAAGGCTCCTTTGGGGCCTTGGATGGAGGTGAGGGAGGAGGTGTGGGTGCAGGTTTTGCAATTCCTGCAGTGGCAGGGAAGGGTGCCAGGGGGGGAGGGTGGGTTGTTGGGGGCGTGGACCTGACGAGGTAGTTGTGGAAGGAACAATCTTTGTGGAAAGTGGATAGGGATGGGGAAGGAAATATATCCCTGGTGGTGGGGTTTGTGTGTAGGTGGCAGAAATGCACAGAATGATGCGACGTATATGGAGGTTGGTGAGGTGGATGGTCCGGGGATGGGGGGGGTTTCTGTCCTTGTTGTAGTTGGAAGGGTGGGGTTCGAGGATGGAGATACGGGACATGGATGAGATGCGCTGGAGGGCATTATTAACCATGTGGGAGGGGAAATTGCGGTTTCTGAAGATGTGTTCTGTGGTGGAACTGGTCCTCCTGGGAGCAGATGCAGCAGAGGCAAAGGAGTTGACAATAAGAGATAGCATATTTACAGGTGGATAGAATTCTTTGAGGAGGTAAGGAGCAAGTTAGACAAAGGAGGGCCAGTGGACATGACCTATCTGGATTTCCAGAAGGTCTTTGACAAAGTGCTACACAGGAGGCTGCTAAATAAGATAGGAGCCCACCGTGTTAGGGGCAAGGTACTGGAATGGGCAAAGGATTGGCTGACTGGCAGAAGGCAGAGAGTGGGGACAAAGAGGTCTTTTTCAGGATGGCAACCCATTGACTAGTGGAGTTCTGTAAGGGTCAGTATTGGGATCACAACTGTTCAAGTTATACATTAATGATCTGGACCAAGCAACTGGGGGCATTGTTGCTAAGTTTGCAGGTGGCAGAGAGATAGGTGGAGGGAGAGGTAGTGTTCAGGAAGTGGGGAGGTGCAGTAGGACTAGACAGGCTAGGAGAATGAGTGAAGAGGTACAGATGGCATACAACTTGGGGAAAGTGTGAGGTTATGCACATTGGTCGGAGGAATAGAGGCATGGACTATTTTCTAATGGGGGAAAGGCTTCAGAAATATGAAACACAAAGGGATATGGGAGTTCTAGTTCAGGATTCTCTTGTGGTTCAGTGGGCAGTAAAGGAGGCAAATACAATGTTGGCATTCATTTCAAGAAAGCTAGAATACAAGAGCAGAGATGAAGGGGGATCTGATTGAAACTTACAGAATACTGGATAGAGTAGATGTTGGGAAGATGTTCCCTCTAGTAGGACAGACCAGGATCTGAGGGCATAGCCTCAGAGTGAAGGGACAACCCTATGGAACTGAAAATGAGGAGGAATTTCTTCGGCCAGAGGGTGGTGAATCTGTGAAACTCTTTGCAGTAAAGGCTGTGAAGGCCAAGTCATTGAGTGTATTTAAGACAGAGATAGATAGGGCCTTGATTGGTAAGGGGATTGAGACAGGACCGTGGGGTTGAGGAACATATCAGCCATGTTTGAATGGCGCAACAGACTCAATGGACCGAATGGCCTAATTCTGCTCCTACATCTTATGGCTTTATGGTCAAAAGAAGCAAACATGAGGTTAGAACATATTTTTTCAGCCAGTGAGTAGTTAGAATGCACTGCCTTGAAACGATGGTCACATGACACCAGGTTATGGTCCAACGGGTTTATTTGAAATCACAATCACACCTGTATCTCCAAGGACTAGGGCAGCAGATACATGGGAACACCAGTACCTGCAAGCTCCCTACCAAGCCATCCTGGCAAGAAAATATATCACTGCTTCTTCACTGCCGCTGGGTCAAAATCCTGGAATTGCCTCCCTGATGGCATTGTGAGTTAACCTAGAGTGGGCGGACAGCAGCGTTTAAGAAGGCAGCTCACCACAACCTTCTCAAGGAAATGAGGAACATGCAATAAATGCTGGCCAGTCAGCAACATCCACATCCCATGAATTAATTTAAAAAAAAATTATATCCACTGCTCCTTTGTCAGGTGGACGAAGAAAACAGTCAGCTACAGAATTTATAGGCAGACAGTTCAAAAGATCACATAAACAGTGTGAGTGAAGTGTTGACTGGCTGAATACTAAATCTCTGCAGGTGATCAAAAATGTCAAATGGGGTGGGTAAAATGTCAGCAGCTGAATAGCAATTGAAGGGAGGGCTTATGATCTAATTATCGAGACAGGGAGATGGATGCAAAACAATTAAAAATAAGGTGGTGCTGGAGACTGTGAGGGAACAAATCTATCGGAGCTTTATTGGAGCCACATTCTCACACCATTCTTCTCCAGTCCCCAGGAGCTGGGTCAAGATGTAAAGCCCTTGAAATGTCCACATGGCTGGAATAAAATGATAGGTATAAGAATTGCATGCAGAGGATCTAACGAAAGTAACAAGTAATCCAAAACTGTACAAACTGAGGTCGAGAGGTCATAACAAGTTATCAAGTGATGGTGTCTCAATAATTGGAATATAGGCCAACCTTTCACATCCTAGTCAGCTGCTGACATTTTACTTACCCCATCTGACAGTTTTGATCACCTGCAGAGATTTATTATTCAACCTATTGACAGTCCACTCACACCATTTGTATGATCGTCTGATCTCTCTGCCTATAAATTCTATGCCTATTTGCTTCTCTTCATTCTACTTGATAAAGGAGCAGTGCTCCAAAATCTTGTGATTTCAATACATCTGTTGGACTATAACCTGGTGTCGTGTGACTTCTGACCTTGCTTTCCTGGCAACACCAAGGGCGAGGACGTGCTGATGACAGTGTGGATGAGTCATGTTGGACGTTGGTGTCTGAATCACTGTTTTCCAGAAGGAGGAGGCAGAACGTTCAGGCCATGAGAGTGAACGGGGGGAATGTGGGCATTTCAAGGGCTTTGCACCTTGACTCAGCTCCTGGGGACTGGAGAAGAATGGTGTGAGAATGTGGCTCCAATAGATTTGTTCCCTCACACAGTTCAGCCAAGCTTGCATTGTCAACATCGAGATTAGAGATGGAGCTTTCAAAAGTTGACTTTCTTACATTGATGTCACAGTGTTTACAAAAACCAGGCAACTCAGCATTTCTTGTTGAGTAATTCTAATTTCTTCCTTGTATATTTTGTTTGTGTCTTCTCTGGGAGAAGGGGGTTATCTTTTGTAAAATGGAGACTAAGAACAGCGGACAGTGCTCTGTGGTCGAACCAGGTTTACTTTTTTAACATCATTCTCCTGCTGATTATCACATACTGTCCCCCCTCAGATGCTGAATCGGTACTCCTCCATGTTAAACAACACCTACAGAAAGCACTGAGAATGGCAAGGGCACAGAATGTCCTCTGGGTGGGGGATTTCAATGTCCACCACCAGGGGTGGCTCAGCAGCAGCGTTACTGATCGCGCTGGTTGGGTCCTACAGGACATCGCTGCTAGACTGGGTCTGTGGCAGGTGGGGGGGCAATCTACAAGAGGGAAAAACATACTTGCTCATCCTGACCAATCTGCCAGCTGCAGATGTATCTGTCCATGACTGTATCAGTAACAGTGACCATCGCACAGTCCTTGTGGAGACAAAGTCCCACATTCACATTGAGAATACCCTCCATCGTGCTGTGTGACACTATCACCGTGCTAAATGGGACAGACTTCAAACTGATCTAGCAACTCGAGACTGGGTATCCATGAGGCATTGTGGGCCATCAACAGCAGCAGAACTGTACTCCAGCACGATCTGTAACCTCATGGCCTGGCATATCCCCCACTCAACCATTACCATCAAGCCAGGGATCAACCCTGGTTCAATGGAGAGTGCAGGAGGGCATGCCAGGAGCAGCACCAGGTATACTTGATGGTGAGGTGTCAACCTGGTGAAGCCCTCAAACAGGATTACTTACATGGCAAACAGCATAAACAGCAAGTGGTAGGCAGAGCTAAGTGATCCCACAACCAATGGATCAGGTCTAAGCTCTACAGTCCTGTCACATCCAGTCGAGAATGATGGTAGATGATTAAACAACTCATTAACTGAAACAGACTGTGTCCATGTTCAGCAAAACCTGGACAATATCCAGGCTTGGGTTGCTTAGTACCATTCATGCCATGAAAGTGCCAGCCAGTGATCATCTCCAATTGGAGACAATCAAACTATTGCTCCTTGATATTCAATGGCATTATCATCACTGAGCCTCCAGCATCCTGAGAGTTACCATTGACCAGAAGCGGAACAGGAGCAGACAATTAAATACAACCAAGAGCAGGTCAGAATCCTGCAGTGAGTAACTCACCTCCTGACTCCCCAAAACCTATCCATCCTCAAGGCACAAGTCAGGAATCTGATAGAATACTCCCCATTTGTCTTGTCACTCAGTCAAAATCCTAGAATTCCCTCACTAAGGGCATTGTGGGTCACCCTCCAATAGGACTGCAGTGGTTCAAGAAGGCAGCTCACCCCCACCTTCCCAAGGCCAAGCTGATAGAAAAATCCTCACCGTTCTATATTTCAATATGAGCTGTAAACCAAGTCAACCATATCACATTGCCAGGCAACATTTCAGGAACATTCCCCGATTAATTTTGCTTGGAACACAAAGCTAAGAATCGTACATATAGAAAATCAGACACATCACATCCAGATCTGATTAACTCTGGTGGGTTTGCGTAAAGAATTTGAATTTGAATTTGAATCTAGATTGAAATGAAAACAAAGCCAGAAATAGCTGGAGAAATTCAGCAGGTCTGGCAGCATCCGTGAGGAGAAAGCAGAATTAATATTTTGACTCTGGTGCCTCTTTGTCAGAATACATTCTGAAATGCTTCCAGACCTGTTCAATTTCTCCAACTATTCATTTCTGTTTCAGATTTCCAGCATTCTAGTTGTTCATTTTTTGAAAAAGTTTTCCTCAATTTGGTTCTAGCTCATGAACAGAGAAAAATCGATAAAGATGACACTTGCTCAGAGAGGTGATATGATCCAAGAGAATTCGTCAGCGTTGGGGATAGTCTTTCTGGAAAGAGAAATGTGAGAGTGACCTGATGGAGACCTTTCAGGTTGTACAAAGATGCAACAAAATGCTGCCACAAGTCTAGGTGCCGAGGCAATCAATATCAGGAAATCACCAAAATATCCATCAGGATTTCAGGCAAGTGCCTTCACCCAGAGTGTGGTGAATAACGAGGTACATTTAGGGAGAACTAGGGCAGCACGAGGGAGAAAGGATGAGCAGGATCCAGTGATCCTGGAGGAACTAGGAGGTTAACCATGACTACAGACATTGGCAAGGACTAGATGAAGCAAATGGTTTACTTTTGTTCTGTGAACCCTTGGTAACACTCTGTAAATGATGCAGGATTTGCGAATTACTGGGGCTGGGAGATGTGTGTCTGTGAATACACTGCACACCCAGGTAAAGAGGAACCAAGAATTAGGTCCTTTCCAAAACCTTCCTTTCATCGAGGTAAGTGCCAAACAGAGACACAGGCTATGGTTCCTGCAGGAATTTCCATCTTTACCACAGTGTGGTGACTGACTGGGAATCTGGCAATCCAAACTAAACCAGGGAGAACTGAACTCTGATAGGTACAGGCTATAACAACACTGTGACTTTGGATAGCTTCAGTTTGGTGACCTTTCAGAATGCAATGATTGGAAACGTTCACACTGTCTCACCCTCCGCAGATATTGTCTGTGTATACCCAGCCTTTTGTGTTTTTGTTTTGAATGAAAAAGCATCAGGTTCATGGATTTATTGACTGAGGTTTAGCTTCTTGAGATTTATACTTTATTTTTGAGTTAACCTATTCAGAGATGCTATTCCTCACCTCTGGAGCAGGTAGGACCTGAACCCACGGCTCTCGGTTCAGGGAATAGAGACATAACCACTGCACACCAAGAGGGCCCTTATTGAGAGTTATAAGGTTGGAAATAGTTTAGGTATCTGTAATTCAATCTTGCACAGGAAATGGAAGAGTTTGGTCTTTTGGGATTGCACATTTCAATTAGATTTAATTAGAGATGGCAGTGGGTGTGTAATTATTCATTCAGATCTAAATTTTGAAAGCAGTATTACTGGGCTTGTTGCTCTTATTTATAAAATAAAGAATTGGATCATTCTTTAGTTCTTCAATCTGAAGGTTAATATTCTGACTGTTTACACCTGTGATTACAGGGTCAACAGAGTGACCGTAACATGAAGGATATTAAGGCTTCTGGAGTGGGGGAGGAATGGGTTTCAACACCCAACGAAGGGTTGCTCTTCCCAGTCTTCACTGAAGATTCCCTGCTATTCACAGTTCCCAGTGAAACAGAGAATCTTCAGCTAGACTGCAGAATCTTCTTGAACAATCAGTATGAGGGCAGCGTGTCAAACAGGACTGGAGAACATAACACTTAGAAAATGGTCCACAAGAGATTAATTTCCATTAAACCTTTTCTGGCAGTTTTAAAAAAAAATCTATGATGACTCAGAGTCATTGTAACTCTGTATTTTTAAACAGTTTCAATATTATGCAGCAAAAACCAGGATTCATTTGTTGATAGATATTATTATTAACGCCCATGGCTGTGGTGAAATGAAGGGTGTCCCAGTCCCTTGCTCTGACTGGTTTAGTCACCAACATGAATAGTACAGTCTAGAACATCCTGAGATGAGTTGCCTGAAGGCTGAGATATTTGATGAGCAGTTGAAGTTGTTCCAAGGATTGTGTCCTTCATTTGTGGACACACTAATCCCATTTCACCTCAGTCCTACTGGAACATAGGGCTGCTCTCTTATTAGAGAGAGAGATTGCTGGTAGTGAGTTTAACCTGAGGGTCACTGTGCCTCAGGCAAGGGGAGGTGTTGAGAAAGTGTATCTTTCAGGGTAACCACACTCTCAATATTTTGGACATGACTAATGTAATCCTAAAATCTGGATTAGAAAGTGGGCTCTTTCTTGGCTGCAGGATACAGAGAAATCTCAGGAGACTTATCAAGTCAGAAAAGAGGAGATTCCATATGGGATCATTCCAAACTTGGCAAGAGTACTGATGGAGTTCACAGAGACAAAAGGATTTGTGACAAACTGTGTTCAAATGTCAGAAGATGCAGGTTAAATGTCAGGGCTTAGCAACAAGAAGACAGCTTTCTGATATTTTTCTCGGAATGAGTGAATGGAGAAATTTCAAGAGCCAGCTTCTCAGAATATCCTCCAAACCATTGACAGCCAATGAATAACTATGGAAATGTCGATACTTCTGTGTCCTATTCAAGCTTAACAGTCAATCAATGCACAGCAAGCTCACACGAAGAAAAGAGAAGGTACACATTTACAAACTGCACTGGCTCTTTCAGTCAGATATCAAATCAGTGACTCACTCACCACAGCAGGGCCACTTACAACAAACTTCCCGCTCTGAAAGCTGCTCTGCCAAAGTTGCATCTTTCTCTAATAATGTCAATGTATCATTTACTCCATAGCATTATTCAGTGCTCCATTAATCAATGATTCACTCAGATTTCCCCTAAACGTCAAAATGCCTTGTCCCACAATGTCACATCAACTAAAGAGGTGAAATCCCTGAGTTATTTCTTAATAACTCCCAGGACAGTGTAGAAGGAGCGTTACTCTGTATCCAACCCTATGCTGTCCCTGTCCTGGGAGTGTTTGATGGGGATAGTGTAGAGGAAGCTTTACTCTGCATCCAACTCTATGCTGTCCCTGTCCTGGGAGTGTTTGATGGGGACAGTGTAGAGGGAGCTTTACTCTGTATCTAACCCCGTGCTGTCCCTGTCCAGGAATGGGAGTGGACAGTGTAGAGGGAGCTTTACTCTGTATCTAACCCTGTGCTGTCCCTGTCCCTGGGAGTGTTTGATATGTAACAGTGTAGAGGAAGCTTTACTCTGTACCTAACCCCGTGCTGTCCCTGTCCAGGGAGTGTTTGATATGTAACAGTGTAGAGGGAGCTTTCCTCTGTAACTAACCCCATGCTGTCCCTGTCCTGGGAGTGTTTGATATGTAACAGTGTAGAGGGAGCTTTCCTCTGTAACTAACCCCATGCTGTCCCTGTCCAGGGAGTGTTTGATATGTAACAGTGTAGAGGGAGCTTTCCTCTGTAACTAACCCCATGCTGTCCCTGTCCTGGGAGTGTTTGATATGTAACAGTGTAGAGGGAGCTTTCCTCTGTAACTAACCCCATGCTGTCCCTGTCCAGGGAGTGTTTGATATGTAACAGTGTAGAGGGAGCTTTCCTCTGTAACTAACCCCATGCTGTCCCTGTCCTGGGAGTGTTTGATATGTAACAGTGTAGAGGGAGCTTTCCTCTGTAACTAACCCCATGCTGTCCCTGTCCTGGGAGTGTTTGATATGTAACAGTGTAGAGGGAGCTTTCCTCTGTAACTAACCCCATGCTGTCCCTGTCCTGGGAGTGTTTGATATGTAACAGTGTAGAGGGAGCTTTCCTCTGTAACTAACCCCATGCTGTCCCTGTCCTGGGAGTGTTTGATATGTAACAGTGTAGAGGGAGCTTTCCTCTGTAACTAACCCCATGCTGTCCCTGCCCTGATAGAGACAGTGTGCTGACTTTGCTGAAGTTAAATCTATGAATTTTAATGGAAAGCAATGTTCAGCGTGATTCCTGTTGCGAATTTTCACTCACGACCTGCTCAGCAATGTATTAATTTGGAAAGAAACAAATTTGTTCAGAGGTTTGTTAAATCGATGGCGCTGGTTGAGTCTGAATTAATTGGTGCTCTCCAAACCAGGCTGAGCTATATGTCTCATTAGAGTAAGTCAGATATTCAGGCCTTAATGTTACGAATATGACGAGGAAAGGGATAGGTCCCCAAAGACTTAATCGCCACTCAATTGAACAATTTGCTCTTTCCCACATACTCACAGAAGTTTGTTAGTGAGGTAAAGGATTTATTTAAAGAAAGGCAGAAGATTTCTCCTGAATAGTTCCAGCCAGTCTCTTGGCAACAACAATCCAAATTTAAACAAATTACTGCTGCATTAGATACTGGGAACTAAATGTTTATTATATCACATTCAAACATTGAGGCATTGTGTGAAAAAAGGATTTCAATAGCGTGGGGCTTTTACTTTAAATAACTAGCCGGGGAGAGATGAGCAGAATATTTTTAAGTTGTTATGATCTAGAATGTTCTGCCTGAAAGGAAGTGGAAACAAATTCAATAATAACTTTCGAAAGGGAATATGTTCAAAGGTGAATAATTTGCTGCTCTCCCAGAGAGAGCAACAGAGCAGAACTAATTTAATTGTACTTTCAATGAGCTGGCACAGACCCAATGGGCTGAATCGCCTCAGTCTGTATCATTCTACCTTCGCTTAATGGTATGGCATAGACAACAGAACAGGACGTCAATAGTGAAACTAATTGGATCTCTGAACTCTCCCGAATTACGGAAAAACATTGACTCACAATTCACAGCAGATTTTCATCACCCACCTGACCAGAAAAATACTCCACAGCAATGGGGCTTCCCATTTTCTGTTGCTTTTTTCCTTTCTAACACTTTGGGGAAATGCTAAGTAGTTGAACATCTGAATACGAGACCGCAGCAAGGTGGCAAACTGCAGTTCCTCAAGGAAGGAGTGAAAGGAGATGAGTTGGTGAGGGAGGCAAGAGAGGGAAGGGAATCTTAGTGAGAGGAGGAAAGGAGAGGGACATCAGGGAGGGTAGGTGGTGAGGGAAGAAGACAAGGTGTGACATTCACAATGAAACAATTCCAGGAAGGACTGTTTGGTGACATTGAGCTGTAACCATTGTCTGGGGGTTAGAGGAGGAATGAGCTGTCTCATATGAAGGAGACACAAGACACCCTAACCCTAACCCTAATCCAACCCTAATTCTAACCCGAACCCGAACCCAACCCTAATCCTAATCCCTAAACCTAATCCCAACCCAATCCCTAACCATGATATTAGCTCTAACCTGAACCTAAACCCTAATCCCTAAACCAAACCCAAACCCTAGCCCTAACCTGAAACCCTAAATGTAATCCCTAACCCTAACCCTAACCCTGGCATTAACTCCAACCCTAACTCTAACCCGAAACCTAACCCTAACCCTGACATTAACTCTAATCCGAATCCTTACCCTAATCCCTACCCCTAATCCTAATCCCTAACACTAAACCTATCATTAACCCTAATCCCTAAACATAGACTTAATTCCTAACCATAAATCCTAGCCCTAATTCCTAACCCTAATCCTAATCCTATTCTTAACCCTCACCCTAATATTAACACTAACCCTAATCCTAACCTTAACCCTAACCCTAACCTTAACATTAAACCTAACCTAATCCCTAACCTACCCTAACCCTAACACTAACCCTAACCCTAACATTAGCCCTAACCCTAATCCCTAACCCCACCCTAACCCTAACCCAACCCTAACCCTAACTCTTAGGGGAAAGATTTAAAAAGGATCAAAGGGACAACTTTTTCACGCAGAGGGTGGTACGTGTATGGAGTGAGCTGTTAGAGGAAGTGGTGGACGTTGGTACAATTACAACATTTAAAAGGCAACTGGATGGGTTTATGAATAGGAAGGGTTTGGAGGGATTTGGGCCAAATGCTGGCAAAAGGGACCAAATTAGGTTAGGATATCTGGTCGGCATCGACGAGTTGGACCGAAGGGTCTGTTTCCGTACTGTAAATCTCTATGACTCTTTGACTAACCCTAACCCTAATCCGAACCTTGAATTCTAACGCTGACCCCTAACCCTTATGCTAACCATAGTCCTAACCTTACTGCCCTAATCCTAACCCCAATCCTAACCCTAACCCTAACCCAAACCCTAATCCTAACCGTAACTCTAATCTTAACCCTAACACTAACAATAAACCTAACCATAATCCTAACCCTTACCCTAACTCTAACTATAGGTTAATCCTAATCCCAATTTCTGGATTAGTGGTGCTGGAAGAGCACAGCAGTTCAGGCAGCATCCAAGGAGCAGCAAAATCGACGTTTTGGGCAAAATCCCTTCATCAGGAATAAAGGCAGAGAGCCTGAAGCGTGGAGAGATAAGCAAAAGGAGGGTGGGGGTGGGGAGAAAGTAGCATAGACTACAATGGGTGAGTGGGGGAGGGGATGAAGGTGATAGGTCATGGAGGAGAGGGTGGAGTGGATAGGTGGAAAAGGAGATAGACAGGTAGGACAAGTCATGGGGACAGTGCTGAGCTGGAAGTTTGGAACTAGGGTGAGGTGGGGAAAGGGGAAATGAGGAAACTGTTGAAGTCCACATTGATGCCCTGGGGTTGAAGTGTTCCGAGGCGGAAGATGAGGCGTTCTTCCTCCAGGCGTCTGGTGGTGAGGGAGCGGCGGTGAAGGAGGCCCAGGACTTCCACGTCCTCGGCAGAGTGGGAGGGGGAGTTGAAATGTTGGGCCACGGGGTGGTTTGGTTGATTGGTGTGGGTGTCCCGGAGATGTTCCCTAAAGCGCTCTGCTAGGAGGCGCCCAGTCTCCCCAATGTAGAGGAGACCGCATTGGGAGCAACGGATACAATAAATGATATTAGTGCATGTGCAGGTAAAACTTTGATGGATGTGGAAGGCTCCTTTAGGGCCTTGGATAGAGGTGAGGGAGGAGGTGTGAGCGCAGGTTTTACAGTCCCTGCGGTGGCAGGGGAAGGTGCCAGGATGGGAGGGTGGGTTGTAGGGGGACGTGGACCTGACCAGGTAGTCATGGAGGGAAAGGTCTTTGCAGAAGGCGGAAAAGGGTGGGGAGGGAAATATATCCCTGGTGGTGGAGTCTTTTTGGAGGTGGCGGAAATGTCGGCGGATGATTTGGTTTATGCGAAGGTTTGTAGGGTGGAAGGTGAGCACCAGGGGCGTTCGGTCCTTGTTACGGATGGAGGGGGTGGGGTCTGAGGGCGGAGGTGTGGGATGTGGACGAGATGCGTTGGAGGGCATCTTTAACCATGTGGGAAGGGAAATTGTGGTCTTTAAAGAAGGAGGCCATCTGGTGTGTTCTGTGGTGGAACTGGTCCTCCTGGGAGCAGATCCGGCAGAGGTGGAGGAATTGGGAATACGGGATGGCATTTTTGCAAGAGGTATGGTGGGAAGAGGTGTAATCCAGGTAGCTGTGGGAGTCAGTGGGTTTGTAAAAATTGTCAGTGTCAAGTCGGTCGTCATTAATGGAGATGGAGAGGTCCAGGAAGGGGAGGGAGGTGTCAGAGATGGTCCAGGTAAATTTAAGGTCAGGGTGGAATGTGTTGGTGAAGTTGATGAATTGCTCAACCTCCTCGCGGGAGCACGAGGTGGCGCCAATGCAGTCATCAGTGTAGCGGAGGAAGAGGTGGGGAGTGGTGCCAGTGTAATTACGGAAGATCAACTGTTCTACGTAGCCAACAAAGAGACAGGCATAGCTGGGCCCATACGTGTGCCCATGGCTACCCCTTTGGTCTGGAGGAAGTGGGAGGATTCAAAGGAGAAATTGTTAAGGGTGAGGACCAGTTCGGCCAAACGAATGAGAGTGTCGGTGGAAGGGTACTGTTTGGGACGTCTGGAGATGAAAAAACGGAGGGCTTGGAGGCCCTGGTCATGGCGGATGGAGGTGTAGAGGGATTGGATATCCATGGTGAAGATGAGGCATTGGGGGCCGGGGAAACGGAAGTCTTGGAGGAGGTGGAGGGTGTGGGTGGTGTCTCGAATGTATGTGGGGAGTTCCTGGACTAGGGGGGATAGGACAGTGTCGAGGTAGGTAGAGATGAGTTCAATGGGGCAGGAGCATGCTGAGACAATAGGTCGGCCAGGGTGGTCAGGCTTGTGGATCTTGGGAAGGAGGTAGAACCGGGCAGTGCGGGGTTCCTGGATTATGAGGTGGGAAGCTGTGGGTGGGAGATCCCCTGTGGTGATGAGGTTTTGATTTTAACCCTAATCCCAAACCCAACCCCAGCTGTAAACCTCACCACAACTCTATCCTTACCCAGACACAAACTTCAGATTAGCAGAAAGCACCACATATTTCAGTAAAACAGAAAGCAGGTTGGTGTTGGGGGGATGGGGAGAGAGAGCCACTTCATTCATTCAAACAGGAATCCCAGCTGAGCCTCTCGATGATGATGAAATGGGAATAAAAACTGACCAAAGTTTAATTCAGGACCCCATTTCCATAAATAATATTAGACCAAGATATTACTTACACTCCCACCTGTTTAGTCACATTAGAGCCTGCTTTCAATTTGCATAATAATAATTTTTCTAATTGGAATAAGTCGTGTGGGATTTCTATTATAATCAGTTTGATCTCAAGCAAAGCTATAATTATTGTCCCGTTAGCAATGGGGCCAGCCAGGAGTTTGTAAGTAATATGATTTTTTAATGATCTCATTTTAATCAAGTGAATAGTTTTTACAAATATGTTAAGGACAAAAGGGTAACTAGGGAGAAAATAGGGCCCCTCAAAGATCAGCAAGGCGGCCTTTGTGTGGAGCCGCAGAAAATGGGGGAGATACTAAACAAGTATTTTGCATCAGTATTTACTTTGGAAAAGGATATGGAAGATATAGACTGTAGGGAAATAGATGGTGACATCTTGCAAAATGTCCAAATTACAGTGGAAGAAGTACTGGATGTCTTGAAATGCTTAAAGATGGATAAATCCCCAGGATCTGATCAGGTGTACCCTAGAACTCTGTGAGAAGCTAGAGAAGTGATTGCTGGGCCTCTTGCTGAGATATTTGTATCATCGATAGTCACAGGTGAGGTGCCAGAAGACTGGAGGTTAGCTAACGTGGTGACACTGTTTAAGAAGGGTGGTAAGGACGAGCCAGGGAACTATAGACCAGCGAGCCTGAAGTCGGTGGTGGGCAAGTTGTTGGAGGGAATCCTGAGGGACAGGATGTATATGTATTTGGAAAGGCAAGGACAGATTAGGGATAGTCAACATGGCTTTGTGCGTGGGAAATCATGTCTCACAAACTTGATTGAGTTTTTTGAAGAAGTAACAATGAGGATTGATGAGGGCAGAGTGGTAGATGTGATCTATATGGACTTCAGTAAGGTGTTCGACAAGGTTCCCCATGGGAGACAGGTTAGCAAGGTTAGATCTCATGGAATACAGGGAGAACTAGCCATTTGGATACAGAACTGGCTCAAAGGTAGAAGACAGAGGGTGGTGGTGGAGGGTTGTTTTTCAGACTGGAGGCCTGTGACCAATGGAGTATCACAAGGATCGGTGCTGGACCCTCTACTTTTTGTCATTTACATAAATGATTTGGATGCGAGCATAAGAGTTACAGTTAGTGAGTTTGCAGATGACACCAAAATTGGAGGTGTAGTGGACAGCGAAGAGGGTTACCTCAGATTACAACCCTCAGATTACAACAGGATCTGGACCAGATGGGCCAATGGGCTGAGAAGTGGCAGATGGAGTTTAATTCAGATAAATGTGAGGTGCTGCATTTTGGGAAAGCAAATCTTAGCAGGACTTATACACTTAATGGTAAGATCCTAGGGAGTGTTGCTGAACAAAGAGACCTTGGAGTGCAGTTTCATAGCTCCTTGAAAGTGGAGTCGCAGGTAGATAGGATAGTGAAGAAGGCGTTTGGTATGCTTTCGTTTATTGGTTAAAGTATTGAGTACAGGATTTGGGAGGTCATGTTGTGGCTGTACAAGACATTGGTTAGGCCACTGTTGGAATATTGCGTGCAATTCTGGTCTCCTTCCTATTGGAAAGATGTTGTGAAACTTGAAAGTGTTCAGAACAGATTTACAAGGATGTTGCCAGGGTTGGAGGATCTGAGCTATAGGGAGAGGCTGAACAGGCTGGGGCTGTTTTCCCTGGAGCGTCGGAGGCTGAGGGGTGACCTTATAGAGGTTTACAAAATTTTGAGGGGCATGGATAGGATAAATAGGCAAAGTCTTTTCCCTGGGGTAGGGGAGTCCAGAACTAGAGGTTTAGGATGAGAAGGGAAAGATATAAAAGAGACCTAAGGGGCAACTTTTTCACACAGAGGGTGGTGCGTGTATGGAATGAGCTGCCAGAGGAAGTGGTGGAGGCTGGTACAATTACAACATTTAAGGGGCATCTGGATGGGTATATGAATAGGAAAGGTTTGGAGAGATATGGGCCGATTGCTGGCAGTTGAGACTGGATTGGGTTGGGATATCTGGTTGGCATGGACGGGTTGGTCCGAAGGGTCTGTTTCATGCTGTACATCTCTAGGACTCTATGACTGGTCTGCAGCTCCCACAAATCTTCCACTGGGAGCTCATTCTCTAAGTGCAGCAGGGGAAACCTTTCTAACCTTGGAATGATTTGGAGGAAAAGTGTCAGATTTTCCATAAAGAGTTCATAGAGCCCACAACCCTCCTGGGGAGATTTATTCCAGTTCCTTTAACTATTGCCTTGCACATGTGAGGGACTCCACATACTGTTCATTTCAGGTCATCGCTTTAACTTGACAGAAGCAAGTCTGATAACTGATGGATAATTGGGCTGAGAGACATTGCAGCCAGTGTTCTAGTTACTACCTTAGCATCCACTCTCTGAGTACCAAACATGTTCAAGATTAAGCCAAAAGAATTTATAATCCTCCCTTCCAGTAACCGGCATCCTGCATCTGTTGATAGATGTTTGATGCCTCTGTTACAATAGCCACCACAAGTATATCATTAACGGTTATACACTTTGGGATCTCCTATGCTTCTCGCTCTGAAGAAGGGTCACTGGACATTGACTCTTTTTTTTTTCCCAGATGCTGCCAGACCTGCTGAGTTTCTCCAACAACTTGTGTTCTTGTTCCTTTGAAAGGCCACTATTGCAATACAGTTCAGTCCTGTTATTTCACATCTGGTGATATGACACACCTGAGACAAAACGGAAATAACTGGGTAATTTTCTTGCCATCCAGGTCTGAATTAACATTATTATTATAATATAATTGACCTCATGTTGCAGGAGAAATTGTCCTGCGTTTATCAGGAGACATTGATGTAGTTTTGTTGTGAATTGTTTACTGTGTTTAATGGAGACTCTGTTTAAACAGACTCTGTAGACTGTTTGCCTTTTGGCAAATGATAATAAACCCACAAATGGCATCACTGTGCACAAACACTGAATGTAATATATTGATTCAAACTCCAACTGGCTGTTTTTGGAGAGGAAGAGACTAAGGGATAAAAGTGAGAATGGTGGCAGCTACAAGGGACATCTATTGAAAAGCGAGGCTTGTATCTAAATGGCTTTTCTAATCTTTAGTAAATCTAATCTTCTCAAGTCTTTCTGTTTTATTTATTTCACAGCTTCAGTAGAAATGAAACCCAAGCTCATTGTACAGACAAGTCTCTCTGTATCAGATCATCTGATACAATCTGCTTCATATTTGTCTACCATTTACAGGTTCCTCCGGTATTTCCAGTGGTTAGGGAGCTAGTGGTGAGACATCATCAATTTCAAAGAGTGAGAAATGAGATTAAGAGAAATCTCTTTAAACCAGACCTTGCTGTAGTGTGGAACTCTTTACTGCTGAGAGTGGCTGAGGCAGAGAAATTGTAACTGGCCAAGGAAAATAGGATCTAGTTCAAGTTGAGATAAATAAAGAACTAAGACGAGAGAGCAGGGCATTGTGACAGTGAGGGATTGATAAAGGGCTAAGGGGAGAGAAAGCCGGGCACTGGGATTCGTTTGGAGTTGCATGTTGGAGTGGCACACTGTGAGTAGGTTTGAATTTTTACAACAAATTGGATATGTTATCGCTGACCATTCCTGGCTTCTCTGAATTTGGGAAACTGTGTGGTTTGCATACCCCCACCTGAGGTCAGTTAAGATTCACCATGTTGTTGTGGGATGGGAATCACATGTAGGCCAGACCATTTAAGGCTGGCAGCTGTCCTTACTCTAAAGACACACTGAACCCCATGGGTTTTTGCGATAATCTGGCTGTTGTTACTTTTACTGTTTGCAGCTTTCACCCTCCACCTGGCTTTCAACACACACACACATGCACACACATACGTACATACACACACACACATACACGCATACATACACACACATACTCACACACATACACACAAACACACACATATACAAATACACACACATACACATACAAATACACACAAATACACACACATACACACGTACACACATGCATACACACACATACACACACACGAATACACACACGCATACATACACATACATACACACACATACACATGCACATACACACACGCAAATACACACACATACACATACACTCACATACACACACATACTCACAACACACACTCACACACACAAATACACACATGCTCACAACACACACATACACATACACACGCAAATACACAGATACTCACACACACACATACGCACATACATGCACACACACATACACACACATGCAAATACACACACACTCACACACACAAATTCACACACACACATGCAAATACACACACATACACACACACACTCATACACACACACATCCATACACACGCAAATACACAGACACACTCACACACATATACACACATACATGCACACACACATACACACACATGCAAATACACACACACTCACACACACATAAATACACACACACTCACACACACATAAATACACACACACTCACACACACACACAAATACACACACACACGTACACACACATACACACACACACTCATACACACACACATCCACACACACACAAATACACACAAATACACACACATACACACACATACACACACATATACACACACTCACACACACACATACACGCATAGACTCACACACACTTGCATACACATACCACACTCATACACACTCATACACACTCATACACACTCATACACACACATCCACACACACACATTCATACACACACACATACACACACATCCACACTCACACACACACACACACACAAATACACACATACTCTCACACACACATACATACACACATACACACATACTCTCACACACACATACATACATACACACACACAGATACACACACATACCCACACACATACCCACACACATACATACACACACATCCACACACACATACACACACACACATACTCTCACACACACAGACACGCACATATACACACACACACATACCCACACACATACCCACACACATACCCACACACATACCCACACACATACACACACACATACACACACACATCCACATACACATCCACATACGCATACACACACACATACTCTCACACACACAGACACACACACAGACACACACACACAGACACACACACAGACACACACATACACACACACATGCATCCACACACTCACGCTCATACACACACTCATACACACACTCATACACACACATACACACAGACACACACACATACTCACACACACATGCACAAACACACACACATACATCCACACACGCACACTCATACACACACTCATACACACACTCATACACACACACATACACACACATATCCACACACACACACGCAAATACACACACACATACACACACGCAAATACACACACACATACACATACACACACATACACACACATACTCACACACACAAATACACACATGCTCACAACACACACATACACATACACATACACACGCAAATACACAGACACTCACACACACATACGCACATACATGCACACACACATACACACACATGCAAATACACACACACTCACACACACACAAATTCACACACACACACACACACACGTACACACACACACACACGTACACACACATACACACACACATCCATACACACATATCCACACACACATACACACACATACACATATACATACGCACACGCTGACGGATTTGTAGATTGGATAGACCGAGGGTCATCAATCTCTAAGGCTTCTATATCCAAATGCTGTTTGAATTGCTGAGTGTGTCCAGAACTTTCTTATTAATTCAGATTTCCACTATTCAGAGTATTTTTCTTAATAATGAATGAACACCACTGATATATGGCCAGTAACAAGACACTATCAGGGCTATTTACTTTCTCCAAAAGGAGAATGATATTCTAGATCAGATCTTCGATTTCCCAACTCTAACCTCAAACATTCAGCTGCTTAGCGGTTCAGAGGTTAAACAGAGACACTGTCTGACCAGGGTTAGATGTGGAGAATCCCATAGCCATATTCCAAAGGGGAAATCATCCAAGATGACATGGCCAATAGTTATCCCTTAACCAAAGCAAATGACCTGTTTATTGTTGCATTTGGGATCTTGCTTTGTACAAACTGTCGTGCTGCATTTTTCGATATTACAATAGTGACCCCAGCCCAAAAACACTTTACTGTCTGCGAGGCATTGGGGCATCACGGAGTTGTATAAAATTAAATACCAAAGTGTGTCTTTCTGATCTCTATCCATTGCAGAGCCAGCTGAAGGAACCCAAGCAGATTCCTGAGAGTGAGCAGGGTGCAGAGCAGTGTTTCCATTTCTACCCACTGTCTACTGAGGAGCATGTGGGTGCAACCGATTGGAATCTCTGGCCCAGGAGAGGCTCAGCCATACCCCAGGGAGGGTCACTTGTTGAACATTGCCCTGTCTCCCCACCAGCAGGCACCCTGCTGGGAGCTCTACAAAACTGCACCGATTGTGACAAACACTTGGACACTGAGAAAATACAATTTGCTTTGGGTGCCAATTAATTTAAATGTGCAACTACATTTCAGACAATTAGTTTATGCTGAAAATGATCAGCGTGACAAATGGTGGGAATGAGTTGGATATCCTTCAGTTAATGGGAAATCTGGGAGAAGGCTGATGGATGTGATTGATGTTTGATGTAGTGAGCTGTGAAAGTGAGTGGTGAGGGGAGGACTGGGAATGTGTTTCAGATAAAGCTGGATAAACATGGAACTGATCAAAGGTCAGAGGTGAGGACTGCAGATGCTGAAAACCGGAATTTGGATCAGTGTGGTGCTGGAAAAGCACAGCCGGTCAGGCAGCATCCGAGGAGCAGGAAAATTGACGTTTCGGGCAAAAGCCCTTCATCAGGAAACTTGCCTGACTTGCTGTGCTTTTCCAGCACCACTCTAATCCAAACACTGATCAAAGGTCAGCACATCCCAAAGTTTCTTCAGCACCATCTGAATTTGTGATCCCTCAAGGAACAATGGGAGACAGTATCAGTCTGGATTTCACCGGAAAGTTCTGGAATGTCCCCTCCCACTGCCTTTGTTTCTGTCTCTTGGCACAACCACAGAAAAGTAACGATACACTGAAATCAAGCAGAAAATTCCGTTCTGTAAATAAGACTCTGGAACAAATCGACTACAAGGCATTCCGATCCCCCTCTTTTATTAAACTCATAAATAATATGCAAATGATTGAGAATTTAATGAACTCAGCCTGACAACAGATGATCTATAGCCTTTAATACAAAGCTCAGGGAGCTGTTGAAATTTGTGATTCTGTAAATTAAAGAGACCTGAGTTCTGCAACATGTTGTAATTATTTGCATTCTGAAAAGCTGGTAATTGTGCAATATTTAAAAATGATTTTAAACTTTCCTGCTTGTCTGTAGCTACTGTGGGAATTCCAATAACTGACATTGTTGAAATTGCTATCCAAATTCAGCACCTGCCACTGCAACAATTCAAACCCATTGTCACTCGATCGATGAGGAGAGGCAGGAAGTGGAGGATGAGTTGAGAGAGTGAGGTGAATAGAAGGTGGCTGGAGGCAGATGGGCTGAGTGGCCTGTTTCTGTGTTGTATGTTTCATATAGTTGTGAACTTTGATCCATAATAACTGAGCTAACACGTACAGATACTGCATTCAGCACAAGTTGTGCTTGGATCTGGGATGTTACCCAATGACCATCTGGTGAGAGACTAGAGGAAAGCACAGAGATACTTGATGTGTTTTGTTGGCTGCTGTTCCCATTGTTAAATCGGCTGGTAATTGCTCAGGGCTAGTTCTCACAGACAGATGCCTCTCTCTCATTTTGTCCCTGGGGTGAGCCTACAGTCTGCTTGGTGCCCGGGTGACTTTCTCGCACTGCCTTCTCTTCAACCTCATGCTGAGCCTTCTGCAGCAGCTAATAAAGTACAGAGGTGTCTGACGATACAGGCGAGGCTACTGGGACTGAGGTGAGGCGATGTCTTCCCCCAGAGAGTGGTGAGCCTCAGGAATTCTCTACCACAGCAAGTGGTCAAGGACAAAGCATTTACTACTTTCAAGAAAGCGTTACATACAGTTTTTAGGGCTAAAGGGATCAGAGGTATGACGGAGAAAGCAGGAAGAGGGGACTGAGTTGGACAATCAGCCATGATCGTATTGAGTGCTTACTCCTGTTTCTATTTTTTTGTGTTTCTATGTTTCCAAATATCTGGAATCATACACAGTCAAGAAGACCAGAGTTAGCATTTACACAAAACAGCACGGTCCTTTTGTCACTGAGCTCACAATGGCTCACCTGATGGATATGTCTCCATTTGAATGCACAGTTTGTGTTAATGTAACTGGGGATATATTAACACTAGTGAAATAATTCAACTCTGTATCTAACCCCATACTGTCCCTGTCCTGGGAGGGTTTGATAGGGACAGTATAGAGGGAGGTTTACTCTGTATCTAACCTCATACTATCCCTGTGCTGGGTGTGTTTAATGGGACATGTCGAGAGAGCTTTATTTTGTATCTAACCCCATGCTGTTCCTGTCCCTGCGTGTGTTTGAAGTGGACAATGTAGAGAGAGCTTTATTCAGTATCTAACCCCGTGCTGTCCCTGTCCCTGGGAGTGTTTGATGGGGACAGATTAGAGGGAGCTTTACTCTGTATCTAACCCCGTGCTGTCCCTGTCCCTGGGAGTGTTTGATGGGGACAGATTAGAGGGAGCTTTACTCTGTATCTAACCCCTGTACTGGGAGTGTTTGATGGGGACAGTGTAGAGGGAGCTTTACTCTGTATCTAACCCCGTGCTGTCCCTGTGCTGGGTGTGTTTGATGGGGGAACAGTGTAGAGGGAACTTTACTCTGTATCTAACCCCGTGCTGTCCCTGTGCTGGGTGTGTTTGATGGGGGAACAGTGTAGCGAGTGTATTATGTTGCAGTGAGCATGTTGCTGTACAGATTATCCAGCGCTGGATAAATCTGACTCTGCATTAGTGACCACATCATTTTCACTTATTGGGATTTTAAACTGAAATGAAAATCAGAGTACGATAACTGGGAATCGAAAATTAAATGTTGTATACTGTTGAGCTGTATGTTACATGTTGCTGTTTCGAAGCAGCTGGAAGGACAATTATAGATCAAATAACACAGAGATTCTTATACATTAAAGAGATTCTGCCTGGCAACTGCCCTTTGATTGGTTAAGATGCAGAACATGTGAAAAGCTGGAAATTCCAAAAGCAGCAGAGAGTGGGACACAGCCAGTGCCAGAGACAGTCAGCACCCATCTGTCTCTCTCCGGCTTGGGAAAATGACAGAAAACTCAAAGAAAGCTTATAAGAAGAATTTATTCAAACAAAGGCCAAGGTTCATTGGATCAAACATTGAGCTGAATAATAATCGTATCTCTACAGTCAACATTTCTCATGATTGTAAAAATTAAAAGTGTGAAGAAAAAATATAACTTTTATCCTGTGGTCTGGGCTTTTGGTCTCCAGAATCTTGTTTACCCTGACTATATTTTTTCTACCTTTAGTATTTATGTTAACTAATTGTCTTTTATTTACCTTAATCCTCATTGAGTGTGTGCGTGTCTGTTTGGGATTTTGAAGGATAGAGTTAGTTGTGTAAATTAGAAATATTTTCTTTTTGAAATTAAGTATATCATAATAAATAGAGATATTTTTCTGCTTTTGAAGATATTTGGTGAGAATTGCTTTAATCCCTGAATAGTGGTCGTTTTGATTTTTGCATTGGGAGTATACTGTCTGATAACTTGTAAACAGCACAGCACTTCCTCAGTACTGACCCTCCGACAGTGCAGCACTTCATCAGTATTAACCCTCTGACAGTGTGGCATTCCCTTAATACTGACCCTCCAACAGTGTAGCGCTACCTCAGCGCTGACCCTCCGACAGTGCGGCACTTCCTCAGCACTGACTGTCCGTCAGTGTGGCACTCCCTCAGCACTGACCCTCGGACAATGCGGCACTTCCTCAGCACTGACCGTCCGTCAGTGTGGCACTCCCTCAGCACTGATCCTCTGTCAGTGCGGCACTCTGAGGCTGTGCCCTCAGGTCCTAGTCTCTCCTACCAATAGAAACATCTTCCCAACATCCACTCTGTCCAGGCCATTCAGTATTCTGTATGTTTGAATTAGATCCCCCTCATCCTGCTAAACTCCATCGAGTATAAACCCACAGTCCTCAAACATTCCTCATATCTTAAGCTTTTCATTCCTGGGACCATTCTCATGAACTTCCTGTGAGCACACTCCAGGGTCAGTACCTCCTTCTTGAGATATGGGGCCCAAAACTGCACATAATACTCTAATGTGGTCTGACCAGAGTCTTGCAGAGCCTCAGAAGTACATCCCTGTTTTTATATTCAAGTCCCCTCAAAATAAATGCCATTATTGCATTTGCCTTCCTAACTACTGACTCAACCTGCGAGTTTACTTTGAGAGAATCCTGGACGAGAACTCCCAAGTCTCTTTGTGCTTCAGAATTCTGAATTTCCTCCCCATTTAGAAAATAGTCCAAGCCTCTATCCTTCCTACAAAAGTGCATGACTTTAGACTTTCCCACATTGTACTCCATCTACCAGTTCTTTGCCCACTCTCCTAACCTGCCCAAATCCTTCTGCAGCCTCCCCTCCTCCTCAATGCTACCTGCCCCTTTACCTATCCTTGTATCATTTGCAAACTTTGCCAGAATGCACCCAGTTCCTTCATTGTCATTGGGTCAAAATCCTGGAATTCCCTCCCTAAGGGCTTTGTGGGTCTACCCACAGCACATGGACTGCAGTGGTTCAAGAAAGCAGTTCACCCCCACCTTCTCAAGGGGCTACTAGGGACGGGGCAATAAATGCTGGACCAGCCAGTGACACCCATGCCCCATGAGAGAAAGTAAAGTCTTATGTATGGAACATGAACTGAGTTAGACTCCACTAGTCAATACGAACAGGACTGATCTGTCCATGGTTTAAAGTGCATCTTCATCTCACTCTGCTATCTCAGGCTCCGGTGTCTCTCCATCCTGTGAGAGAGAAATCAAAATCCTCTTCACCTTGGTCTTTAAAAAGTGAGCTCTGAAAGCTGCATCTCTTACCTGGACTAATCCACAAGAGGAAACATCCTTTCCATGGTCACCTTGTCCAGACCATCAGGATCTTATCCACATCAATCAGTCACCCCTCACCCTCACCCCCCCCCCCCCCCCCCCAGTGGAAACAAGCCCAGTCTGTCCCCTCTTTCCCATAACACAACCCACTCATTCCAGCTCTCCCCCTGGTAAACCTCCCCTGAACCAGCCTCCAATGTACTGGTATCCTTCTGTAAGTAAGAAGGTTGAATTGTCAGAATGGGAACGATGGTTAAATGGGGTGATGGTGTCAATGTAGGTTCAATAGTCAGGGCAGTTTCAGGAGAAAGGGTGCAGCGATTGGGGATTAAACAAAAGGGACAATTAGGAAGTTGGAATACCCTCTGGATGTGCAGATACTGAAATGACTGATCTGCGAGAGAGTCCGGCCAGTATATGAGAGAGTTTATAAAAGCTATGATAAGCAGCACATATTGGCAGGCACAATAAACACTGCATCAGCAAGTTTACAAATTGATTTTTATTGCTTTTAAATTGTAACGGGTAATAGAGGAATAGTCAGAAGGTGTTGTGTAGCTCCAAACACAATTAGCTGAAAAGAATCAATGGTATTACTGAAGGAGGTAAACTCTGTGATGGTAACCACCTCCACACACTCAGCTCAGAGGAGCTCAGGGGGAGGGCTTTTTGCCAGGAAATCAATATCCTCAAGGCCAGTCACTGACTTCAACACCAGGACTGAAAACTGCTTCCAGTCTGACTGTTCCTCTCCCAGCTCCACTCTCGGAGAAAACCAGGTTTGAATATTGCCAACGTCTGCTCAGCACAACCAGAGAAAGCATCAACTGTCAGCGAGTAAGATTGTAACCTGCCCCCAGTCTCTGAATCCATCGCTCAGTATCTGAGTCCAGTCAATTTGGTTCAAGGCCAACTCCGCGGTTCCCTGTGGCTTTGTCTCTCCACACATCGCTGACATCACTGAGATCACAGAATCATCACGGGGACATTTGGATTGGGCATCACACTCCAAACAGAGGTGACTGGTCAGAAACAAACTCCAACTTATACAGGAGCACCTGAATTTTAATCAAACAGGTAGCAATCTAATTCGGGCCTATCAAGGAAATGAGCAGCTAGTTATTAATGGATAGTTATAACAGGACGTCCACATAAAGTTGACAACGTAACCAATTTGAATATGCAGCTCATCAAATAATTTGGTTGTAGCTGTTTGATTAGCTATGTTCCACGACCTCGTCCACATTCGATTCCTCCGCTCAAATATTGTTTTACAAGTTTTGGAATGAATCACAGAATCCCTACAATGTGGAAGCAAGCCTTTCGGCCCATCGAGTCCACACTGACCCTCTTGATGAGGATCCAATCCAGCCCCTACCCAATAACTCTGCATTTCCTGTGGCTCTTCCTGATGAAGGGTTTTTGCCCGAAACATTGATTTTCCTGCTCCTCGGATGCTGCCTGACCTGCTGTGCTTTTCCAGCACCACTCTGATCTAGACTCTGATTTCCACCTTCTGCAGTCCTCACTTTTGCCTATTTGATTTCCCGTGGCTAACCCACCCTGACCTGCACACCTTTGGACTGTGGGAGGTAACCAGAGCACCCGGAGGAAACCCACACAGACACAGGGAGAGTGAGCAAACTCCAAAAGTCGCCCGAGGCTGGAATTGAACCCAGGCGCTGTGAGGCAGCCGCACTAACCACTGAGCCACTGTGCTGTTCCGCTGAATGCCACACTCCCACTGCCCCTCCTCCCTCTGTCCCTCCCCCTGCCCCCTCCCTGTCCCATCCCCCCCTTTGTCCCACTCCCCTCCCCCCCTCCGTCCCACTCCCTGTCCCCTCCCCCTCCCTCTGTCCCTCCCCCTGCCCCCTACACCCCTCTGTCCCACTCCCCTCCCCCCTCTGTCCCTCCCCCTGCCCCTCCCCTCCTCCCTCTGTCCCCCTCCCTGTCCCACTCCCCTCCCTCTCCCTCTGTCCCACTCCCTGTCTCCTCCTCCTGTCCCCTCCCCCTGTCCCCCTCCCTGGCCTACTCCCCCCCCTCCCTCTGTCCCCCTCCCTAACCCACTCCCCTCCCTCTCCGTCTGCCCCCCTCCCTGTCCCCTCCCCCTGTCCCCCTCCCTGTCCCCTCCACCTCCCTCTGTCCCCCTCCCTGTCCCCTCCCCCTCCCTCTGTCCCACTCCCTGCCCCCTCCCCCTCCCTCTGTCCCACTCCCCTCCCCCTCCTCTGTCCCCCTCCCAGGTCCCTCTCCCTGTCCCCTCCCCCTCCCTCTGTCCCCCTCCCTGCCCCCTCCCCCTCCCTCTGTCCCACTCCCCTTCCCCTCCCTCTGTCCCCCTCCCTGTCCCCTCCCCCTGTCCCTCTCCCTCTCCCCTCCCCCTCCCTCTGTCCCCCTCCCTGTCCCCTCCCCCTGTCCCCCTCCCTGTCCCCTCCACCTCCCTCTGTCCCACTCCCTGCCCCCTCCCCCTCCCTCTGTCCCACTCCCCTCCCCCTCCCTCTGTCCCCCTCCCTGTCCCCTCCCCCTGTCCCCCTCCCTGTCCCCTCCACCTCCCTCTGTCCCCCTCCCTGTCCCCTGCCAGTCCCCCTCCCTGTCCCCTCCACCTCCCTCTGTCCCCCTCTCTGCCCCCCCTCCCTGTACTCCACCGTCTCTGTGTTTGCCTTAGGTGTGTGGGGGTGTTTGGGGGCAGGGACCTGTGGAGCGTCCTTGCAGAGAGGTGGTGGTAGTGTAGTTGTTGTGAGGAGCCCAGCAACTCAGTGATATTGTGCTATGGTTGCGGTTTCCCAGCATGCCCCAGCCACAGAAAGCCAGGCTCACGGTTCCTGCCGGCTTCCTCCGGGAAATGTGCCGAGTGAAGATGATCGAGATGGTGTCAGCAATATTCCAGCCTGAACTCAGCATCGGGAACGTTAAAAATAGGAAGAGAGCAGGTGTACGCTGTCAGTGGGTGAACACACAGCCAATTCCTCATCATCCTGACACTCCCCCCTGGTGGGTTGGAGAGGAGCTGAGAGAGACAAATGCACAATCCAGGGAAATGCTGAATTGCAGTAAAACCATTTACCTCAAACGGCAAAGATTCTGCTGTTCACTGACAGGGAGGCACTTCCTCAGATCAAACATTACCAACAGTGAAGCTCTGAAGGAGAATGCCCTCTCCCCACCAACACCAACCCCTGCCCCTCCCCCGCCACCCTCCCCCAACCCCTACACTCCCTGCTCTGCCTCCCCCAGCCCCAATATTCCCATCTCCCCCACTATCCATCCTCCACCCCAACACTCCCCTCTACTCCATTTCCCTCCCTCGCCTCCCGGTGGGAGTAGGGTGTCAGTAACCAGAGGTCAGTAACTGGGGTGTCAGTAACCAGGGGTTAGTAACCGGAGGGTCAATAATTAGGAGGTTAGTAACCAGGGGTTAGCAACTGGAGGGTCAGTAACCGGGGGGTCAGTAACCAGGGGGGTCAGTAACCGGGGGGTCAGTAACCGGGGGGCCACTAACCAGGGGGCCAGTAACTGGATGTCAGTAACCGGGGGGTCAGAAACCAGGGGATCAGTAACCAGGGGGGTCAGTAACCGGGGGGTCAGTAACCGGCGGGTCAGTAACCAGGGGATCAGTAACCAGGGGGGTCAGTAACCAGGGGGGTCTGTAACCAAGTGGGTCAGTAACCGGGAGATCAGTAACTGGGTGATCAGTAACCGGGGGGTCAATAACCGGAGGATTAGTAACCGGGGGGTCAGTAACCAGGGGATCAGTAACCGGGGGGGTCAGTAACCAGAGGGTTAGTAGCCAGGGGGGTTAGTAACCAGGGGATCAGTAAACGGGGGGGTCAGTAACCAGGGGATAAGTAACCAGGGGCTCAGTAAACAGGGGATCAGTAACCAGGGGGTTCAGTAACCGGGTGGGTCAGTAACCAGGGGGTCAGTAACCGGGGGGGGGGGTCAGTAACCAGGGCATCAGTAACCGGGGTCAGTAACCAGGGGGTCAGTAACCAGGGGGGTCTGTAACCAAGTGGGTCAGTAACCGGGAGATCAGTAACCGGGGGATCAGTAACCGGGGGGTCAATAACCGGAGGATTAGTAACCGGGGGGTCAGTAACCAGGGGATCAGTAACCAGGGGATCAGTAAACGGGGGGTCAGTAACCAGGGGATAAATAACCAGGGGCTCAGTAAACGGGGGGTCAGTAACCAGGGGGGTCAGTAACCGGGTGGGTCAGTAACCAGGGGGTCAGTAACCGGGGGGGTCAGTAACCAGGGCATCAGTAACCGGGGTCAGTAACCAGGGGGGTCATCAACCAGGGGGATCAGTAACCGGGGGGGTCAGTAACCGGGGGAAACAGTAACCGGGGGAGTCAGTAACCAGAGGATCAGTAACCAGGGGATCAGTAAACGGGGGGTCAGTAACCAGGGGATAAGTAACCAGGGGCTCAGTAAACGGGGGGTCAGTAACCAGGGGGGTCAGTAACCGGGTGGGTCAGTAACCAGAGGGTCAGTAACCGGGGGGGTCAGTAACCAGGGGATCAGTAAACGGGTGGGGGTCAGTAACCAGGGGGTCAGTAACCAGGGGGATTAGTAACCAGGGGATCAGTAACCGGGGGGTCAGTAATCAGGGGATCAGTAACCAGGGGATCAGTAACCGGGGGGTCAGTAACCAGAGGGTTAGTAGCCAGGGGGGTTAGTAACCAGGGGATCAGTAAACGGGGGGGTCGGTAACCAGGGGATAAGTAACCAGGGGCTCAGTAAACAGGGGATCAGTAACCAGGGGGGTCAGTAACCGGGTGGGTCAGTAACCAGGGGGTCAGTAACCGGGGGGGGGGGGTCAGTAACCAGGGGATCAGTAACCAGAGGATCGGTAACCGGGGGTCAGTAACCGGGGGATCAGTAATCGGGAGGTCAGTAACCGGAGGGTTAGTAACCAGGGGAGTCAGTAACCAGGGGATCAGTAACCAGGGGATCAGTAACCGGGGGGTCACTAACCAGAGGGTTAGTAGCCAGGGGGGTTAGTAACCAGGGGATCAGTAAACGGGGGGGTCAGTAACCAGGGGATAAGTAACCAGGGGATCAGTAAACGGGGGGTCAGTAACCATGGGGGTCAGTAACCGGGTGGGTCAGTAACCAGGGGGTCAGTAACCGGGGGGGGGTCAGTAACCGGGGAGGGGGGGTCAGTAACCAGGGCATCAGTAACCGGGGTCAGTAACCAGGGGGTCAGTAACCAGGGGGGTCTGTAACCAAGTGGATCAGTAACCGGGAGATCAGTAACCGGGTGATCAGTAACGGGGGGTCAGTAACCGGGGGATCAGTAACCGGGGGGTCAATAACCGGAGGATTAGTAACCAGGTGGGTCAGTAACCAGGGGATCAGTAACCAGGGGATCAGTAACCGGGGGGTCAGTAACCAGAGGGTTAGTAGCCAGGGGGGTTAGTAACCAGGGGATCAGTAAACGGGGGGGGGGTCAGTAACCAGGGGATAAGTAACCAGGGGCTCAGTAAACGGGGGATCAGTAACCAGGTGGGTCAGTAACCGGGTGGGTCAGTAACCAGGGGGTCAGTAACCGGGGGGGATCAGTAACCAGGGCATCAGTAACCGGGGTCAGTAACCAGGGGGTCAGTAACCAGGGGGGTCTGTAACCAAGTGGGTCAGTAACCGGGAGATCAGTAACCGGGTGATCAGTAACGGGGGGTCAGTAACCGGGGGATCAGTAACCGGGTGATCAGTAACGGGGGGTCAGTAACCAGGGGATCAGTAACCGGGGGGTCAATAACCGGAGGATTAGTAACCGGGGGGTCAGTAACCAGGGGATCAGTAACCAGGGGATCAGTAAACGGGGGGGGGGGGGTCAGTAACCAGGGGATAAGTAACCAGGGGCTCAGTAAACGGGGGGTCAGTAACCAGGGGGGTCAGTAACTGGGTGGGTCAGTAACCAGGGGGTCAGTAACCGGGGGGGTCAGTAACCAGTGCATCAGTAACCGGGGTCAGTAACCAGGGGGGTCATCAACCAGGGGGATCAGTAACCGGGAGGGGGTCAGTAACCGGGGGAAACAGTAACCGGGGGAGTCAGTAACCAGGGGATCAGTAACCAGGGGATCAGTAAACGGGGGGTCAGTAACCAGGGGATAAGTAACCAGGGGCTCAGTAAACAGGGGGTCAGTAACCGGGTGGGTCAGTAACCAGAGGGTCAGTAACCGGGGGGGTCAGTAACCAGGGGATCAGTAAACGGTGGGGGTCAGTAACCAGGGGGTCAGTAACCAGGGGGATTAGTAACCAGGGGATCAGTAACCGGGGGGTCAGTAATCAGGGGATCAGTAACCAGGGGTCAGTAACCGGGGGGGGTCAGTAAACGGGGTGGGGGGGGGTCAGTAACCAGGGGATCAGTAAGCAGAGGATCAGTAACCGGGGGTCAGTAACCGGGGGATCAGTAACCGGGAGGTCAGTAACCGGAGGGTTAGTAACCAGGGGGGTCAGTAACCAGGGGATCAGTAACCAGGGGATCAGTAACCGGGGGGTCAGTAACCGGAGGGTTAGTAGCCAGGGGGGTTAGTAACCACGGGATCAGTAAACGGGGGGTCAGTAACCAGGGGATAAGTAACCAGGGGATCAGTAAACGGGGGGTCAGTAACCATGGGGGTCAGTAACCGGGTGGGTCAGTAACGAGGGGGTCAGTAACCGGGGGGGTCAGTAACCGGGTGGGTCAGTAACCAGGGGGTCAGTAACCGGGGGGGTCAGTAACCAGGGCATCAGTAACCGGGGTCAGTAACCAGGGGGTCATCAACCAGGGGGATCAGTAACCGGGGGAAACAGTAACCGGGGGAGTCAGTAACCAGGGGATCAGTAACCAGAGGGTCGGTAACCGGGGGAAACAGTAACCGGGGGAGTCAGTAACCAGGGGATCAGTAACCAGAGGGTCGGTAACCGGGGGGTCAGTAACCGGGGGATCAGTAACCAGAGGGTCAGTAACCAGGGGGGTCAGTAACCAGGGGATCAGTAAACGGGTGGGGGTCAGTAACCAGGGGGTCAGTAACCAGGTGGATTAGTAACCAGGGGATCAGTAACCGGGGGGTCAGTAACCGGGGGAAACAGTAACCAGGGGAGTCAGTAACCAGGGGATCAGTAACCAGGGGATCAGTAAACGGGGGGTCAGTAACCAGGGGATAAGTAACCAGGGGCTCAGTAAACGGGGGGTCAGTAACCAGGGGGGTCAGTAACCGGGTGCGTCAGTAACCAGAGGGTCAGTAACCGGGGGGGTCAGTAACCAGGGGATCAGTAAACGGGTGGGGGTCAGTAACCAGGGGGTCAGTAACCAGGGGGATTAGTAACCAGGGGATCAGTAACCGGGGGGTCAGTAATCAGGGGATCAGTAACCAGGGGTCAGTAACCGGGGGGGTCAGTAACCGGGGTGGGGGGGGGGGGTCAGTAACCAGGGGATCAGTAAGCAGAGGATCAGTAACCGGGGGTCAGTAACCGGGGGATCAGTAACCGGGAGGTCAGTAACCGGAGGGTTAGTAACCAGGGGGGTCAGTAACCAGGGGATCAGTAACCAGGGGATCAGTAACCGGGGGGTCAGTAACCGGAGGGTTAGTAGCCAGGGGGGTTAGTAACCAGGGGATCAGTAAACGGGGGGTCAGTAACCAGGGGATAAGTAACCAGGGGATCAGTAAACGGGGGGTCAGTAACCATGGGGGTCAGTAACCGGGTGGGTCAGTAACCAGGGGGTCAGTAACCGGGGGGGTCAGTAACCAGGTCATCAGTAACCGGGGTCAGTAACCAGGGGGTCATCAACCAGGGGGATCAGTAACCGGGGGAAACAGTAACCGGGGGAGTCAGTAACCAGGGGATCAGTAACCAGAGGGTCGGTAACCGGGGGAAACAGTAACCGGGGGAGTCAGTAACCAGGGGATCAGTAACCAGAGGGTCGGTAACCGGGGGGTCAGTAAACGGGGGATCAGTAACCAGAGGGTCAGTAACCAGGGGGGTCAGTCACCAGGGGATCAGTAAACGGGTGGGGGTCAGTAACCAGGGGGTCAGTAACCAGGTGGATTAGTAACCAGGGGATCAGTAACCGGGGGGTCAGTAATCAGGGGATCAGTAACCAGGGGTCAGTAACCGGGGTGTCAGTAACCGGGGGGGGGGGGGTCAGTAACCGGGGGATCAGTAACCAGAGGATCAGTAACCGGGGGGTCAGTAACCGGGGGATCAGTAACCGGGACGTCAGTATCCGGAGGGTTAGTAACCAGGGGGGTCAGTAACCAGGGGATTAGTAACTTGGGGTTAGTAACCGGGGGAGCAGTAACCGGGGGGTCAGTAACCAGGGGATAAGTAAACAGGGGATCAGTAACTGGGGGTCAGTAACCAGGGGGGTCAATGACTGGGGGGTCAGTAACCGGGGGGTCAATAACCGGGGGGATCAGTAAGTGGGGGGGTCAGTAACCGGGGGAGACAGTAACCGGGGGAGTCAGTAACCAAGGGATCGGTAGCCAGAGGGTCAGAAACCGGGGGGTCAGTAACCGGGGGATCAGTAACCAGGGGGTCAGTAACTGGGGGATCAGTAACTGGGGGATCAGTAACCAGGGGGTCAGTAACCGGGGGGTCAGTAACCGGGGGGTCCAGTAACCACGGGAGTCAGTAACCAGGGGATCAGTAACCAGGGGGA
Source organism: Chiloscyllium plagiosum (assembly GCF_037043375.1). Taxonomy (NCBI): domain Eukaryota; kingdom Metazoa; phylum Chordata; class Chondrichthyes; order Orectolobiformes; family Hemiscylliidae; genus Chiloscyllium; species Chiloscyllium plagiosum. The sequence goes on from NW_028270180.1 coordinate 2,313,946, forward strand.
TCAGTAACCAGGGGGTCAGTAACCAGGAGGGTCAGTAACCGGGGGGTCAGTAACCAGGGGGTAAGTAACCGGGAGAGTCAGTAACCGGGGGATTTTGTAACCAGGGGGTCAGTAACCAGGGGATCCTGTAACCAGGGGGTCAGTAACCAGGGGATCAGTAACTGGTGCATCAGTAACCGGAGGGTCAGTAACCAGGGGGTCAGTAACCAGAGGGACAGTAACCGGGGGGTCAGTAACCGGGGGATTCAGTAACCGGTGGGGTCAGTAATCAGGGGGTCAGTAACCGGGGGGTCAGTAACCGGGGGATTCAGTAACCGGTGGGGTCAGTAATCAGGGGGTCAGTAACCAGGGGAGTCAGTAACGGGGGGGATCAGTAACTGGGGTATCAGTAACCAGGGGGTCAGTAACCGGGGGGTCAGTAACCGGGGGGTCCAGTAACCACAGGAGTCAGTAACCAGGGGATCAGTAACCAGGGGGATCAGTAACCAGGGGTCAGTAACCGGGGTGATCAGTAACCGGGGGACTCAGTAACCAGGGGATCAGTAACCAGGCGAGTCAGTAACCGGGGGTCAGTAACCAGGGGGGGTCAGTAACCGGGGGGGTCAGTAACCAGGGGGTAAGTAACCGGGAGAGTCAGTAACCGGGGGATTCTGTAACCAGGGGGTCAGTAACCAGGGGATCAGTAACTGGTGCATCAGTAACCGGAGGGTCAGTAACCAGGGGGTCAGTAACCAGAGGGACAGTAACCGGGGGGTCAGTAACCGGGGGATTCAGTAACCGGTGGGGTCAGTAATCAGGGGGTCAGTAACCAGGGGAGTCAGTAACCAGGGGATCAGTAACCGGGGGGAATCAGTAACCGAGGGGTCAGTAACCAGGGGGGGTCAGTAACCGGGGGAATCAGTAACCAGGGGATCAGTAACCAGGGGGTCAGTAACCGGGGGGGTCAGTAACCGGGGGGGGGGGAGTTAGTAACTGGGCGGTCAGTAACCGGGGGTGGTCAGTAACCGGGGGGTCAGTAACAGGGGGGTCAGTAACCAGGGGATCAGTAACTAGGGAATCAGTAACCGGGGATCAGTAACCGGGGGGTCAGTAACCGGGGGGGAGTCAGTAACCAGGGGATCAGTAACCAGGGGATCAGTAACTGGGGGATCAGTAACTAGGCGGTCAGTAACCAGTTGGTCAGTAACCGGGGTGGGAGGTCAGTAACCAGGGGATCAGTAACCAGGGGGTCAGTAACTGGGGTATCAGTAACCGGGGGTGTCAGTAACCGGGGGGGGGGGGGGGGTCAGTAACCAGGGAGTCAGTAACCGGGGGATCAGTAACCGGGGGGTCAGTAACCGGGGGTGTCAGTAACTGGGGGGGGGGATCAGTAACCAGGGGGTCAGTAACCAGAGGGTCAGTAACCGGGGGTTAGTAACCTGGTGATCAGTAACCGGGGGGGTCAGTAACCGGGGGGTCAGTAACCAGGAAGTCAGTAACCGAGGGAGTCAGTAACCGGGGGGTCAGTAACCAGGGGGTCAGTAACCGGGGTGTGGTCAGTAACCGGGAGGTCGTAACCAGGGGATCAGTAACCGGGGGCGGGTCAGTAACCAGGGGGTCAGTTACCGGGGAGTCAGTAACCGGGGGGTCAGTAACATGGGGGGATCAGTAACCATGGGGTCAGTAACCAGGGGGTCAGTAACCGAGTGGTCAGTAACCAGAGGGTCAGTAACCAGGGGGTCAGTAACCAGGGGGGATCAGTAACCGGGGGTATCAGTAACCAGGGGGTCAGTAACCAGGGAATCAGTAACCGGGGGGGGGAGTCAGTAACCGGGGGAGTCAGTAACCGGGGGAGTCAGTAACCAGGGGATCAGTAACCGGGTGGTCAGTAACCAGGGGATCAGTAACAAGGGGATCAATAACCGGGGCATCAGTAACCGGGGGGTCAGTAACCGGGGGGGGGGGGGAGTCAGTAACCAGGGAATCAGTAACCAGGGGATCAGTAACCGGGGGTCAGTAACCAGGGGTTCAGTAAGCAGGGGGTCATTATCCGGGGGAGGGGTCAGTAACCAGGGGGTCAGTAACCAGGGGGTCAGTAACCGGGGTATCAGTAACCGGGGGGTCAGTAAGCGGGGGAGGTCAGTAACCAGGGGATCAGTATCCAGGGGGTCAGTAACCAGGGGATTGGTAACCAGGGGATCAGTAACCGGGGGGGATCAATAACAAGGGGGATCAGTAACTGGGGGGTCAGTAACCGGGGGATCAGTAACCGGGGGGGAGTCAGTAAGCAGGGGGTCAGTAACCAAGGGATCGGTAACCAGGGGATTGGTAACCGGGGGATCAGTAACCGGGGGATCAGTAAGCGGGGGGGTCAGTAACCAGGGGGTCAGTAACCGGGGGAGTCAGTAACCGGGTAGTGGGGTCAGTAACTGGGGGGTCAGTAACCGGGGGAGTCAGTAACCGGGGGGTCAGTAACCGGGGGATCAGTAACCGGGGGGGGGTCAGTAACCGTGGGGTCAGTAACCGGGGAGTCAGTAACCGGGGGACTCAGTAACCGGAGGAGTCAGTAACCGTGGAGGGGGGGTCAGTAACCGTGGGGTCAGTAACCGGGGGAGTCGGTAACCGGGGGGTCAGTAACCGGGGGGTCAGTAACCTGGGAGTCAGTAACCGGGGGGTCAGTAACCGGGGAATCAGTAACCGGGGGGTCAGTAACCGGGGAGGGGGGGTCAGTAACCGTGGAGTCAGTAACCGGGGGAGTCAGTAACCGGGGAGGGGGGGGGTCAGTAACCGTGGAGTCAGTAACCGGAGGAGTCAGTAACTGGGGGGTCAGTAACCGGGTGGTCAGTAACCTGGGAGTCAGTAACCGGGGGGTCAGTAACCGGGAGGGGGGTCAGTAACCGTGGAGTCAGTAACCGGGGGAGTCAGTAACCGTGGGGTCAGTAACCGGGGGGTCAGTAACCGGGGAATCAGTAACCGGGGGAGTCAGTAACCGGGGAGGGGGGGGTCAGTAACCGTGGAGTCAGTAACCGGGGGAGTCAGTAACCGGGGGGTCAGTAACCGGGGAGTCAGTAACCGGGGAGTCAGTAACCCGGGGGTCAGTAACCGGGGAATCAGTAACCGGTGGAGTCAGTAACCGGGGAGGGGGGATCAGTAACCGTGGCGTCAGTAACCGGGGGAGTCAGTAACCGGGGGGTCAGTAACCGGGGGGTCAGTAACCGGGGAGATCAGTAACTGGGAGGTCAGTAACCGGGGGGGTCAGTAACCGGGGGGTCAGTAACCGGGGAATCAGTAACCAGGGGAGTCAGTAACCGGGGGGTCAGTAACCGGGGGGTCAGTAACCGGGGCGTCAGTAACCGGGGGGATCAGTAACCAGGGGTTCAGTAACCGGGGGATCAGTAACTGGGGAGTCAGTAACCGGGGGGTCAGTAACCGGGGGTTCAGTAACCGGGGGAGTCAGTAACCGGGGGGTCAGTAACCGGGGCGTCAGTAACCGGGGATGGGGGGCTCAGTAACCGTGGGGTCAGTAACCGGGGGAGTCAGTAACCAGGGGGTCAGTAACCGGGGTGTCAGTAACCGGGGGTGTCAGTAACCGGGGGGGGGGGGGGTCAGTAACCAGGGGATCAATAGGCTGGGGTCAGTAACCAGGGAGTCAGTAACCGGGGGATCAGTAACCAGGGGGTCAGTAACCGGGGGTGTCAGTAACTGGAAGGGGGGGATCAGTAACCAGGGGGTCAGTAACCAGGGGGTCAGTAACCGAGGGAGTCAGTAACCGGGGGGTCAGTAACCAGGGGGTCAGTAACCGGGGTGTGGTCAGTAACCGGGAGGTCAGTAACCAGGGGATCAGTAACCGGGGGCGGGTCAGTAACCAGGGGGTCAGTAACCGGGGAGTCAGTAACCGGGGGGTCAGTAACTGGGGGGATCAGTAACCATGGGGTCAGTAACCAGGGGGTCAGTAACCGGGTGGTCAGTAACCAGAGGGTCAGTAACCAGGGGGTCAGTAACCAGGGGGGATCAGTAACCGGGGGGATCAGTAACCAGGGGGTCAGTAACCAGGGAATCAGTAACCGGGGGGGAGTCAGTAACCGGGGGAGTCAGTAACCGGGGGAGTCAGTAACCAGGGGATCAGTAACCGGGTGGTCAGTAACCAGGGAATCAGTAACAAGGGGATCAGTAACCGGGGCATCAGTAACCGGGGGGTCAGTAACCGGGGGGGGGGGGAGTCAGTAACCAGGGAATCAGTAACCAGGGGATCAGTAACCGGGGGTCAGTAACCAGGGGTTCAGTAACCAGGGGGTCAGTAACCGGGGGGAGGGGTCAGTAACCAGGGGGTCAGTAACCGGGGTATCAGTAACCGGGGGGTCAGTAACCGGGGGAGGTCAGTAACCAGGGGATCAGTAACCAGGGGGTCAGTAACCAGGGGATTGGTAACCAGGGGATCAGTAACCGGGGGGGATCAATAACCAGGGGGATCAGTAACCGGGGGGTCAGTAACCGGTGGATCAGTAACCGGGGGGGGGGGTCAGTAACCGTGGGGTCAGTAACCGAGGGGGCCAGTAACCGGGGAGTCAGTAACCGGGGGACTCAGTAACCGGGGGACTCAGTAACCGTGGAGGGGGGGGGTCAGTAACCGTGGGGTCAGTAACCGTGGGGTCAGTAATCGGGGGAGTCAGTAACCGGGGGGTCAGTAACCGGGGAATCAGTAACCGGGGGAGTCAGTAACCGGGGAGGGGGGGGGGGTCAGTAACCGTGGAGTCAGTAACCGGTGGAGTCAGTAACCGGGGGGTCAGTAACCGGGGAGGGGGGGGTCAGTAACCGGGGGGGTCAGTAACCGGGGAATCAGTAACCGGGGAATCAGTAACCGGTGGAGTCAGTAACCGGGGAGGGGGGATCAGTAACCGTGGCGTCAGTAACCGGGGGAGTCAGTAACCGGGGGGTCAGTAACCGGGGGGTCAGTAACCGGGGGGATCAGTAACTGGGGGGTCAGTAACCGGGGGGTCAGTAACCAGGGAATCAGTAACCGGGGGAGTCAGTAACCGGGGGGTCAGTAACCGGGGGGTCAGTAACTGGGGGGTCAGTAACCGGGGGGTCAGTAACCGGGGCGTCAGTAACCGGGGGGGTCAGTAACCAGGGGTTCAGTAACCGGGGGATCAGTAACTGGGGAGTCAGTAACCGGGGGGTCAGTAACCGGGGGAGTCAGTAACCGGGGGGTCAGTAACCGGGGCGTCAGTAACCGGGGAGGGGGGCTCACTAACCGTGGGGTCAGTAACCGTGGGAGTCAGTAACCAGGGGGTCAGTAACCGGGGGGTCAGTAACCGGGGGAGAAACGCATTGACAATAATCTGAACCTGAGGCAGGGATGGAAGGACACGTTGCCTTTTTAACAGCGAATATTCCTGAATGGTAGAGCCTAGGAGGCAATGTGAAGGGAGTTGAAACAAGGACACGAGGAGCAGCAGGAGGCTGCTCTGCGGAACGTGCTATCCAACATGATCCAACGCAGTCCCCTTTTCCCACCTTCTCCCCCTGACTCCTTTGATCCCTTTCACACAATGACCTGAATCTTACTCCTCTTTGAAAACATTCACTGTTTCAGCCCCGACTGGTTTCTGTGGTAGATAATCCGACAGGTTCCCCACTGTCTGGGTGTGGACATTTATCCCCATCACTGTCCCAAATGGCCCATATCCTCAGACTGTGATTCCTGCTTCTGGATTCCTCAGTCACTGGGAACATCCCCCCTGTGTTTAACTTGTCTGATCCTGTTCGAATCTACAGGCTTCTATGATATTCCCCACCCCTACCCCAGCCTAATCCGGTGAATCTAATCCAAACCGATCCTCATGTATCAGCTCCCCCCCTATCCCAGGGATTAGTCTGGTAAGCCTTTGGAGGGAAGAGCAGGGAGGGTGAGACCAACTGGAATTTGCATTCCAAAGACCAGCACAGGCACGTGGCAGAATCGGACTCCTCTCCGTGCACTGCCCAGTTTCGAGGGGAACGGGCTTCTCTAGATTTGAAACTTTGTGAAAGGAAGGCTGAGGGTGATCTGAATGTGTTAAACTGTGGGCAGAGCGGGTGTATCAGTCAGAATTCCCAGACCTGATCCAGCTAATAGTCCGGTGTTGGTATGAAAATGGGATCAATATTAGGCTCATGTGATGTCCCAACAGCCTCTGACTCCAAAATACTGGACCCTAACACATTGATACACAGTTAGCAGATTGGGAATCACTCCACAGGGATACTGACTGACCCTTTCAGCTGTATCGCTCCACAGCCTAGCACTCCCCTTTAACAGGGGGATGGTATAATCCACACCTCTCCTTTAACAGGGGATGGTCTAACCCAGACCTCCCCTTTAACAGAGGAATGGTATAATCCAGACCTCCCCTTTAAGAATGGCCTGATGCCCATCATTTGGTAACTGGATCCAGACTATGTTGCAACTTGGTAAGTCTCCCATTGCAGGGTAAGACAAGTGACAACTCATGATCCCACATTGGGGTATGGGGTGTGGCTGCATTCTGAGAGGTCCCACAGTGGGATATGGGAAATATCTGCACTTTGGGGATCCCACACTGGGATACAGGATGTATCTGTATTCTGGAAGGACTTACCCTGGGATGCGGGGTGTATCGGCACAGTGGGAGGTCTCACACTGGAATAAGAGGTGTATCTGCACCCTACAAGGTCCTACACTGGGATATGGGGTGTATCTGCACTGTAGGAGGTCTTACACTGGGATACAGGATGTATCTGCACTCTGGTAAGTCCCACACTGGAATATCAGGCGTATCTGCACTCTGGGTGTTCCTACACTGGGGTACGGGGTGTATCTGCACTGTGGGAGGTCCCACATTGGGATACAGGATGTATCTGCACTCTGGGAGGTCCAGAAATGAGATATGGGGTATATCTGCACTCTGGGAGGTCCTAAACTGGGGTATGGGGTGTATCCACAATCTGAGAGGATACAGGGTGTATCTGGACCCACACTGCAATATGGGGTATATCTGCACTCTGGAAGGTCCCACACTGCGATATGGGGTGCATCTGAATTGTGGGAGGTTGCACACTGGGATACGGGGCATATCTACACTGTGGGAGGTCCCACACTGGGATACAGGATGTATCTGCACTCTGAGAGGTCCCACACTGGGATACAGGGCATTATCTGCAGTGGGAGGAACCACACTGGGATATGGAGTATATCTGCACTGTGGGAGGTCCCAGATTGGTATACAGTGTGTATCTGCACTCTGGGAAGTCAAGCAATGGGATACGGGGTGTATCTGCACTCTGGGCGTTCCTACACTTGGATGCGAGGAGTATCTGCACTGTGGGAGGGCCTACACTGGAATAAGAAGTATATCTGCACTGTGGGAGGTTCGACACTGGGATACGGGGTGTATCTGCACTCTGATAAGTTCCCACACTGGGATACGGGGTGTATCTGCACTCTGGGTGTTCCTACACTGGGGTGCAGGGTGTATCTGCACTGTGGGAGGTGCCACACTGGGATACAAAATGTATCTGCACTCTGGGAGGTCCAACAATGAGATATGGGGCGTATCTGCACTTGGGGAGGTCCCACACTGGGATATGGAGTGTATCGATACTCTGGGAGGTCCCACAAGGGGATATGGGGTGTATCTGTACTCTGGGAGGTCCCACACTAGGATATCGGGCGCATCTGCACTGTAGGAGATTCCACACTGTGATAGTGTGTATCTGTACTCTGGGCATTCCTACACTGGGATACAGTGTGTATCTGTACTCTGGGCATTCCTACACTGGGATACAGTGTGTATCTGTACTCTGGGCATTCCTACACTGGGATACAGTGTGTATCTGTACTCTGGGCATTCCTACACTGGGATACAGTGTGTATCTGTACTCTGGGCATTCCTACACTGGGATATTGGGCACATCTACACTCTGGGAGGTTCCACACTGGGATACAGGGCGTATCTGCTGTGGGAGGAGCCACACTGGGATACAGGGTATATCTGCACTGTGGGAGGTCGCAGATTGGGATACAATGTGTATCTTGCACTCTGGCAGGTTTCACACTGGGATACGGGGTGTATCTGCATTCTCAGAGGTTTCACATTGGGATGAGGGGCATATCTGCACTGTGGGAGGGCCCAAACTGGGATACGTATTGTATCTGTACTGTGGGAGGTCCCACATTGGGATACAGGGTGTACCTGCACTCTCGGAGGTCCCACACTGAGATACATGTTATATCTGTACTGTGGGAGGTCCCACGCTGGGACAGGATGAGATGGATCCCAGGATAATGAAGGAAGTGCAAGTGGAAATTAAAGAGGCATTTTCCAGTCTTTCCCACAATGAAGGGAAATTGCAAATGGAAACTGTTGTAAGGATAGGCCCAGCAATGATGGAGGAGGCAGGGTCAATGGATGAGTAGTTAAACTGAAACAAGAGATTGACAGCAGTCTTGTTCCGTGAGCATGATGGGCTGAATCACCTCAGTCTGCACCCTGGCGTTTCTGACATTCTGTACAGCATGTGCTCCCCATGCGTTCAGCCTGCATCCCCTCACCTTCTCAAGTTACAGAATGACACAGTGAGAGACCAGAATCAACTGCATCTGACACTCGGTGCAACAGTCTGTCATAAAAGATATCAGTCAATTGGGCAGATTGAGTGATTCACAGCTTTGTATTTCAATATGAACCAATGCACAGTGACAGCAGGGAGAGGACATAGACAATAACTTATCTGTTGTCAATCTCCTGTCTGAAGGGGTCAGTTATGAACTATGTGACTGGGTTAATGAGGTTAATAATGGGCCATGTCCTCTCTGTCTATCTGCTCCACTGCATTCTGTGTTTACAGGCTGGGAACATGTGTCAATACTAAATGCTGGAACTCTCTCTCTCTCTCTCTCTCTCAATGTTGCTGCATTCTCTGTCCCAGGGTCATATTGAGATACAACGCAATGTGTCCGCAGCCTGCCAGAGTCTGTGACGGTCAGGATCACTGAGGGACACCGTGACTCACTGCCACAGTGTGCGATGATGGGGGAGAGGAGCACAGGGTCAAGTCAGACTGACCTGTCCTCTCCAACTAAAGGTGGCTGTATTCCCCATGAACACACTCCATGGAGACTGGCGATGGGTTTCCGAAATCCTGGCAAACCCTCTCCCCACGGTCTCCAGAAACAGGAACTGCTGTGGGGTGGTGGTGGTTGGGGGTGGAGAGACGGAGGGAGAGGTCTGAGGAGGAGCAGGGGGTGAGGAGGGGTGTGTGTGAGGGAGTGGGGGTGTGTGTGTGACGGGGTGGAGTGTGTGTGGGGGTGTGTGTGGGTGTGTGTGAGGGGGTGTGGGATGGGAGTGTGTGGGGGTGGAGGTATGTGTATTGTTGGGAATGAGGTGGAGGATTGGGGTTTTTTGGGAATGGGCTGGGGGAGTGGGGTATTGTTGGGAATGGGCTGGCACAGTGGGGTATTGTTGGGAATGGACTGGGAGAGTGGGGTATTGTTGGGAATGAGGTGGGGGAGTGCGCGCTTGTTGGGAATGGGCTGGGGGAGTGCGGTATTGTTGGGAATGAGGTGGGGGAGTGCTGTATTGTTGGGAATGGGCTGGGACAGTGGGGTATTGTTGGGAATGTGCTGGGGCAGTGGTGTATTGTTGGGAATGTGCTGGGAGAGTGGGGTATTGTTGGGAATGGGCTGGGAGAGTGGGGTATTGTTGGGAATGGGCTGGGGGAGTGCTGTATTGTTGGGAATGGGCTGGGGGAGTGGGGCGTTGTTGGGAATGGGCTGGGGGAGTGCTGTATTGTTGTGAATGGGCTGGGGGAGTGCTGTATTGTTGTGAATGGGCTGGGGGAGTGCTGTATTGGGAATGGGCTGGGGGAGTGCGGTGTTGTTGGGAATGGGCTGGGGGAGTGCGGTGTTGTTGGGAATGGGCTGGGGGAGTGCGGTGTTGTTGGGAATGAGGTGGGGGATTGGGGTATTGTTGGGAATGGGCTGGGGGAGTGCTGTATTGTTGGGAATGGGCTGGGGGAGTGCTGTATTGTTGGGAATGGGCTGGGGGAGTGTGGTATTGTTGGGAATGAGGTGGGGGATTGGGGTATTGTTGGGAATGGGCTGAGGGAGTGGGGTATTGTTGGGAATGGGCTGAGGGAGTGCTGTATTGTTGGGAATGGGCTGGGGGAGTGCTGTATTGTTGGGAATGGGCTGGGGGAGTGTGGTATTGTTGGGAATGAGGTGGGGGATTGGGGTATTGTTGGGAATGGGCTGAGGGAGTGGGGTATTGTTGGGAATGGGCTGAGGGAGTGGGGTATTGTTGGGAATGGGCTGAGGGAGTGCTGTATTGTTGGGAATGGGCTGAGGGAGTGCTGTATTGTTGGGAATGGGCTGAGGGAGTGCTGTATTGTTGGGAATGGGCTGGGGGAGTGCTGTATTGTTGGGAATGGGCTGGGGGAGTGCGTTATTGTTGGGAATGGGTTGGGGGAGTGGGACGTTGTTGGGAATGGGCTGGGGGAGTGGGGCATTGTTGGGAATGGGCTGGGGGAGTGCGGTATTGTTGGGAATGAGGTGGGGGAGTGCTGTATTGTTGGGAATGGGCTGGGGGAGTGGTGTATTGTTGGGAATGGGCTGGGGGAGTGCGGTATTGGGAATGGGTTGGGGGAGTGCGGGTATTGTTGGGAATGAGGTGGGGGATTGGGGTATTGTTGGGAATGGGCTGAGGGAGTGCTGTATTGTTGGGAATGGGCTGGGGGAGTGGTGTATTGTTGGGAATGGGCTGGGGGAGTGGTGTATTGTTGGGAATGGGCTGGGGGAGTGCTGTATTGGGAATGGGCTGGGGGAGTGCGGTATTGTTGGGAATGGGCTGGGGGAGTGCTGCATTGTTGGGAATGAGGTGGGGGAGTGCTGTATTGTTGGGAATGAGGTGGGGGATTGGGGTATTGTTGGGAATGGGCTGAGGGAGTGCTGTATTGTTGGGAATGGGCTGGGGGAGTGCTGTATTGTTGGGAATGGGCTGGGGGAGTGCTGTATTGTTGGGAATGGGCTGGGGGAGTGCTGTATTGGGAATGGGCTGGGGGAGTGCGGTATTGTTGGGAATGGGCTGGGGGAGTGCTGTATTGTTGGGAATGAGGTGGGGGAGTGCTGTATTGTTGGGAATGAGGTGGGGGATTGGGGCATTGTTGGGAATGGGCTGAGGGAGTGCTGTATTGTTGGGAATGGGCTGGGGGAGTGCTGTATTGTTGGGAATGGGCTGGGGGAGTGGTGTATTGTTGGGAATGGGCTGGGGGAGTGGTGTATTGTTGGGAATGGGCTGGGGGAGTGGTGTATTGTTGGGAATGGGCTGGGGGAGTGGTGTATTGTTGGGAATGGGCTGGGGGAGTGCTGTATTGGGAATGGGCTGGGGGAGTGCTGTATTGTTGGGAATGTGGTGGGGGATTGGGGTATTGTTGGGAATGGGCTGAGGGAGTGGGGTATTGTTGGGAATGGGCTGGGGGAGTGCTGTATTGGGAATGGGCTGGGGGAGTGTGTCGTTGTTGGGAATGGGCTGAGGGAGTGGTGTATTGTTGGGAATGGGCTGGGGGAGTGGTGTATTGTTGGGAATGGGCTGGGGGAGTGCTGTATTGGGAATGGGCTGGGGGAGTGCTGTATTGTTGGGAATGTGGTGGGGGATTGGGGTATTGTTGGGAATGGGCTGAGGGAGTGGGGTATTGTTGGGAATGGGCTGGGGGAGTGCTGTATTGGGAATGGGCTGGGGGAGTGTGTCGTTGTTGGGAATGGGCTGAGGGAGTGGTGTATTGTTGGGAATGCGCTGGGGGAGTGGTGTATTGTTGGGAATGCGCTGGGGGAGTGGTGTATTGTTGGGAATGGGCTGGGGGAGTGGTGTATTGTTGGGAATGGGCTGGGGGAGTGCTGTATTGTTGGGAATGGGCTGGGGGAGTGCTGTATTGTTGGGAATGGGCTGGGGGAGTGCAGTATTGTTGGGAATGGGCTGGGGGAGTGGGACGTTGTTGGGAATGGGCTGGGGGAGTGGGACGTTGTTGGGAATGGGCTGGGGGAGTGCAGTATTGTTGGGAATGGGCTGGGGGAGTGGGACATTGTTGGGAATGGGCTGGGGGAGTGCAGTATTGTTGGGAATGGGCTGGGGGAGTGGGACGTTGTTGGGAATGGGCTGGGGGAGTGCTGTATTGTTGGGAATGGGCTGGGGGAGTGTGGCGTTGTTGGGAATGGGCTGAGGGAGTGGGGTATTGTTGGGAATGGGCTGGGGGAGTGCTGTATTGTTGGGAATGGGCTGGGGGAGTGCGATATTGTTGGGAATGGGCTGGGGGAGTGCAGTATTGTTGGGAATGGGCTGGGGGAGTGGGACGTTGTTGGGAATGGGCTGGGGGAGTGGGACATTGTTGGGAATGGGCTGGGGGAGTGGGACATTGTTGGGAATGGGCTGGGGGAGTGGGACGTTGTTGGGAATGGGCTGGGGGAGTGGGACGTTGTTGGGAATGGGCTGGGGGAGTGGGACGTTGTTGGGAATGGGCTGGGGGAGTGCAGTATTGTTGGGAATGGGCTGGGGGAGTGCGATATTGTTGGGAATGGGCTGGAGGAGTGCAGTATTGTTGGGAATGGGCTGGGGGAGTGCGATATTGTTGGGAATGGGCTGGGGGAGTGCGATATTGTTGGGAATGGGCTGGGGGAGTGCAGTATTGTTGGGAATGGGCTGGGGGAGTGGGACGTTGTTGGGAATGGGCTGGGGGAGTGGGACGTTGTTGGGAATGGGCTGGGGGAGTGCAGTATTGTTGGGAATGGGCTGGGGGAGTGGGACGTTGTTGGGAATGGGCTGGGGGAGTGCAGTATTGTTGGGAATGGGCTGGGGGAGTGGGACGTTGTTGGGAATGGGCTGGGGGAGTGCAGTATTGTTGGGAATAGGCTGGGGGAGTGGGACGTTGTTGGGAATGGGCTGGGGGAGTGCAGTATTGTTGGGAATGGGCTGGGGGAGTGGGACGTTGTTGGGAATGGGCTGGGGGAGTGCTGTATTGTTGGGAATGGGCTGGGGGAGTGTGGCGTTGTTGGGAATGGGCTGAGGGAGTGGGGTATTGTTGGGAATGGGCTGGGGGAGTGCTGTATTGTTGGGAATGGGCTGGGGGAGTGCGATATTGTTGGGAATGGGCTGGGGGAGTGCAGTATTGTTGGGAATGGGCTGGGGGAGTGGGACGTTGTTGGGAATGGGCTGGGGGAGTGGGACATTGTTGGGAATGGGCTGGGGGAGTGGGACGTTGTTGGGAATGGGCTGGGGGAGTGGGACGTTGTTGGGAATGGGCTGGGGGAGTGGGACGTTGTTGGGAATGGGCTGGGGGAGTGCAGTATTGTTGGGAATGGGCTGGGGGAGTGCGATATTGTTGGGAATGGGCTGGAGGAGTGCAGTATTGTTGGGAATGGGCTGGGGGAGTGCGATATTGTTGGGAATGGGCTGGGGGAGTGCAGTATTGTTGGGAATGGGCTGGGGGAGTGCAGTATTGTTGGGAATGGGCTGGGGGAGTGGGACATTGTTGGGAATGGGCTGGGGGAGTGGGACATTGTTGGGAATGGGCTGGGGGAGTGGGACATTGTTGGGAATGGGCTGGGGGAGTGGGACGTTGTTGGGAATGGGCTGGGGGAGTGGGACGTTGTTGGGAATGGGCTGGGGGAGTGCAGTATTGTTGGGAATGGGCTGGGGGAGTGCGATATTGTTGGGAATGGGCTGGAGGAGTGCAGTATTGTTGGGAATGGGCTGGGGGAGTGGGACGTTGTTGGGAATGTGCTGGGGGAGTGGGACGTTGTTGGGAATGGTCTGGGGGATTGGGGTATTGTTGGGAATGAGGTGGAGGATTGGGGTATTTTTGGGAATGGGCTGGGGGAGTGCGTTATTGTTGGGAATGAGGTTGGGGAGTGCTGTATTGTTGGGAATGGGCTGGGGCAGTGTTGGGAATGGGCTGGGGCAGTGTGGTATTGTTGGGAATGGGCTGGGGGAGTGGGGTATTGTTGGGAATGGGCTGGGGGAGTACGCGTTTGTTGGGAATGGGCTGAGGATGGGGCATTGGGAGTGGGCTGGCGCAGTGGAGTATTGTTGGGAGTGGGCTGGCGCAGTGGGGTATTGTTGGGAATGGGCTGGCATAGTGGGGTATTGTTGGGAATGGGCTGGTGGATGGGGCATTGTTGGGAATGGGCTGGTGGATGGGGCATTGTTGGGAATGGGCTGAGGGAGTGCGCGCTTGTTGGGAATGGGCTGGGGCAGTGGTGTATTGTTGGGAATGAGGTGGGGCAGTGGGATATTGTTGGGAATGGGCTGGGACAGTGGGGTATTGTTGGGAATGTGCTGGGGCAGTGGGGTATTGTTGGGAATGGGCTGGGGGAGTTCTGTATGGTTGGGATGGGCTGGGGGAGTTCTGTATGGTTGGGATGGGCTGGGGGAGTTCTGTATTGTTGGGATGGGCTGGGGCAGTGGCGTATTGTTGGGAATGGGCTGGGGCAGTGGCGTATTGTTGGGAATGGGCTGGGGGAGTGCTGTATTGTTGGGAATGAGGTGGGGCAGTGGGGCATTGCTGGGAATGGGCTGGGGGAGTGGGGCGTTGTTGGGAATGGGCTGGGGGAGTGGGGCGTTGTTGGGAATGGGCTGGGGGAGTGGGGCGTTGTTGGGAATGAGGTGGGGGAGTGCTGTATTGTTGGGAATGGGCTGGCACAGTGGGGGATTGTTGGGAATGGGCTGGGGGAGTGGGGTATTGTTGGGAATGGGCTGGGGGAGTGGGGTATTGTTGGGAATGGACTGGGGGAGTGCTGTATTGTTGGGAATGAGGTGGGGGAGTGCTGTATTGTTGGGAATGGGCTGGCACAGTGGGGTATTGTTGGGAATGGGCTGGCACAGTGGGGTATTGTTGGGAATGGGCTGGGAGAGTGGGGTATTGTTGGGAATGAGGTGGGGGAGTGCGCGCTTGTTGGGAATGGGCTGGGGCAGTGGGATATTGTTGGGAATGGGCTGGGAGAGTGGGGTATTGTTGGGAATGAGGTGGGGGAGTGCTGTATTGTTGGGAATGAGGTGGGGGATTGGGGTATTGTTGGGAATGAGGTGGGGGATTGGGGTATTGTTGGGAATGGGCTGAGGGAGTGCTGTATTGTTGTGAATGGGCTGGGGGAGTGCTGTATTGTTGGGAATGGGCTGGGGGAGTGCTGTATTGTTGGGAATGGGCTGAGGGAGTGCTGTATTGTTGGGAATGGGCTGGGGGAGTGCGGTATTGTTGGGAATGAGGTGGGGGAGTGCGGTGTTGTTGGGAATGGGCTGGGGGAGTGCGGTATTGTTGGGAATGAGGTGGGGGAGTGCTGTATTGTTGGGAATGGGCTGAGGCAGTGTGGTATTGTTGTGAATGGGCTGGGGGAGTGCTGTCTTGTTGGGAATGAGGTGGGGGATTGGGGTATTGTTGGGAATGGGCTGGGGGAGTGGTGTATTGTTGGGAATGGGCTGGGGGAGTGCTCTATTGTTGGGAATGGGCTGGGGGAGTGCGGTATTGTTGGGAATGAGGTGGGGGATTGGGGTATTGTTGGGAATGGGCTGAGGGAGTGGGGTATTGTTGGGAATGGGCTGAGGGAGTGGGGTATTGTTGGGAATGGGCTGAGGGAGTGGGGTATTGTTGGGAATGGGCTGGGGGAGTGCGGTATTGTTGGGAATGGGCTGGCGGAGTGCGGTATTGTTGGGAATGGGCTGGCACAGTGGGGTATTGTTGGGAATGGGCTGGGAGAGTGGGGTATTGTTGGGAATGGGCTGGGGGAGTGGGGTATTGTTGGGAATGGTCTGGGGGAGTGCTGTATTGTTGGGAATGGGCTGGGGGAGTGCTGTATTGTTGGGAATGGGCTGGCACAGTGGGGTATTGTTGGGAATGGGCTGGGAGAGTGGGGTATTGTTGGGAATGGGCTGGGAGAGTGGGGTATTGTTGGGAATGGGCTGGGAGAGTGGGGTATTGTTGGGAATGGGTTTGGGGAGTGGGGTATTGTTGGGAATGAGGTGGGGCAGTGGCGTATTGTTGGGAATGGGCTGGGGGTGTGGTGTATCGTTGGGAATGAGGTGGTGCAGTGGGGTATTGTTGGGAATTGGCTGGGGAGAGGGGCATTGTTGGGAATGAGGTGGAGTGGGGTATTGTTGGGAATGGGCTGGGGGAGTGGTGTATCGTTGGGAATGAGGTGGGGCAGTGAGGTATTGTTGGGAATGGGCTGGGGAGAGGGGCATTGTTGGGAATGAGGTGGAGTGGGGTATTGTAGGGAATGGGCTGGGGCAGTGGGGTATTGGGAATGTGGTGGGGCAGTGAGGTATTGTTGGGAATGAGGGGGGGAATGGGGTATTGTTGGGAATGTGCTGGGGCAGTGGTGTATTGTTGGGAATGTGCTGGGGCAGTGGTGTATTGTTGGGAATGGGCTGGGAGAGTGGGGTATTGTTGGGAATGGGCTGGGGGAGTGCGGTGTTGTTGGGAATGGGCTGGGGGAGTGCGGTGTTGTTGGGAATGAGGTGGGGGAGTGCTGTATTGGGAATGGGCTGGGGCAGTGTGGTATTGTTGGGAATGGGCTGGGGGAGTGCTGTCTTGTTGGGAATGAGGTGGGGGATTGGGGTATTGTTGGGAATGGGCTGAGGGAGTGCTGTATTGTTGGGAATGGGCTGGGGGAGTGCTGTATTGTTGGGAATGGGCTGGGGGATTGGGGTATTGTTGGGAATGGGCTGGGGGAGTGCAGTATTGTTGGGAATGGGCTGGGGGAGTGCGGTATTGTTGGGAATGGGCTGGGGGAGTGCTGTCTTGTTGGGAATGAGGTGGGGGATTGGTGTATTGTTGGGAATGGGCTGAGGGAGTGCTGTATTGTTGGGAATGGGCTGGGGGAGTGCTGTATTGTTGGGAATGGGCTGGGGGAGTGCTGTATTGTTGGGAATGGGCTGGGGGATTGGGGTATTGTTGGGAATGGGCTGGGGGAGTGCAGTATTGTTGGGAATGGGCTGGGGGAGTGGGGTATTGTTGGGAATGGGCTGGGGGAGTGCTGTATTGTTGGGAATGAGGTGGAGGATTGGGGTATTTTTGGGAATGTGCTGGGGGAGTGCGGTATTGTTGGGAATGAGGTGGGGGAGTGCTGTATTGTTGGGAATGGGCTGGGGCAGTGTGGTATTGTTGGGAATGGGCTGGGGGAGTGCGGTATTGTTGGGAATGGGCTGGGGGAGTGCGGTATTGTTGGGAATGGGCTGGGGGAGTGCGGTATTGTTGGGAATGGGCTGGGGGAGTGCGGTATTGTTGGGAATGGGCTGGTGGAGTGCTGTATTGTTGGGAATGGGCTGGGGCAGTGTGGTATTGTTGGGAATGGGCTGGGGGAGTGCTGTATTGTTGGGAATGGGCTGGGGGAGTGCTGTATTGTTGGGAATGGGCTGGGGGAGTGCGGTATTGTTGGGAATGAGGTGGGGGAGTGCGGTATTGTTGGGAATGGGCTGGGGGAGTGCGGTATTGTTGGGAATGGGCTGGGGGAGTGCGGTATTGTTGGGAATGGGCTGGGGGAGTGCGGTATTGTTGGGAATGGGCTGGGGGAGTGCGGTATTGTTGGGAATGGGCTGGTGGAGTGCTGTATTGTTGGGAATGGGCTGGGAGAGTGGGGTATTGTTGGGAATGGGCTGGGAGAGTGGGGTATTGTTGGGAATGGGTTTGGGGAGTGGGGTATTGTTGGGAATGGGCTGGGGGAGTGGTGTATCGTTGGGAATGAGGTGGTGCAGTGGGGTATTGTTGGGAATGGGCTGGGGAGAGGGGCATTGTTTGGAATGAGGTGGAGTGGGGTATTGTTGGGAATGGGCTGGGGGAGTGGTGTATCGTTGGGAATGAGGTGGGGCAGTGAGGTATTGTTGGGAATGGGCTGGGGAGAGGGGCATTGTTGGGAATGAGGTGGAGTGGGGTATTGTTGGGAATGGGCTGGGGCAGTGGGGTATTGTTGGGAATGTGGTGGGGCAGTGAGGTATTGTTGGGAATGAGGGGGGGAATGGGGTATTGTTGGGAATGGGCTGGGGCAGTGGTATATTCTGGTAATTAATGCTGTTTGGGAGCAATTCCATTGTATCATCAAATCTGCTTGATTGACTAAGTTCTCTGAACAAGATTCAAAATCTGGGGGATAATCTGTGCATATGGAGAGAAGGCAGGAGAATGGTGCTGAGGAACATATCAGCCAGGCTGAAGGAGGAGCAGAACTGATGGGCCGAATATCCTAATTCTGCTCCTCTGTCTTATGGAACATCATTGCCGATTGCACCTTAATGCTGTCCGTGTATCAGGAAGTCGCTTGGACAAGTGGAGTGTGTGTGTGGATTCATATCCATCCCATGGAACCTCTCGCCGGTGTCCCTTTCCCTAAAATCATCATCCTCAGTTTCAAAACCATGGCTAATCCCAACAAGTGACGAAGAGAATTGTGGAATAAACAGCTGTTTTAAAGGATTTCTGTCCCTTATATTGCAGGGCAGTTCAGCAGAGACTGGGTCTGAGATTAGAGAGACACCAACGACTGAAGATTTTCCACTACGGGATCAAGGACATTGACAGTGGTGCTAACACGGACAGTGTGTGCTTGGAACCCTGTGCCAGCTGTATGGATAGCATGTTCTGGAGAGAGTGATCAGACTGACAGGGGATGTTATAAGAGTGTTATAGGATTGTATAAACTTTGATGAAGTAAAGAAGGAGAAACCGTTTCTACAGGCTGGTGGGTCAGGAACATCATGGACGCCAGTTTAAGATAATTATCTGAAAAAGAGAGGCACATGAGAATTTATTTGAATCAGTGAGTTGCTGAGATCGGAAAGGAGCACATTCACCGGGAACATTCACAAAGGGACTGGGAAAAACAAGTGAAAAGGAAGAAGATAAATGCTTACGTGAAGTAGAGGGTTAAATATACTGAGCATGTGCATAAGGACTTGGAGTTGATGTCTGTGAGTTTGAGAGGTGCTCCCCACCCCCTCCTCACCCATTCCCCACCACCTCCTGACCTCCTTCCATGTCTTACCTTCAATAAACCTTGTGCATGTTCACTGCCAAGAGGGTGAATCTGATTTATTCCCCTATGGATAGAGCAGGGCAGTGAGACTGGATAGCACTTTGAGGGCCACTATGGAAATAATGGGCCAAATGGTCTCTTACGATACTGGAGGATTGAAGGGATTCCAATTCAAAATGCTGGTGGCCAATGCCCTATAAAATCTATAAACAGAGAGAGTTTGGGATGGTACAAAAATCTGCTGTAAACTTTTAATTATTAAAGGTAGGGATGTGTAAACATTGTGTCTTTTTTATTTTTGAGAGACAGAGAGAGACAGAGAGATGTGTTCTTGTTCTCCCCAGTAGTAGCTTCCTGTTCTCTGCAGTAAAAATATCCAGTTTAAACTTGAAGAAAACCAGTTACTTCCACTGCAGGAATTAAATGAATGAATTAATGATTTTATTGCTATATGTACTTTTACAGTGAGAAAAGCAGGAAAATACAATGAAAAGCTTTTCCACTGTCACCATGATCCAGCTCCATTTTAAATAGTTTTAAGAATAAGAAAATAATAGAAGGGTCTATCTTAAAGAGTGTCCATCTGTTGTGAGCTGTAGCTTGTGAATTGATAAATCAGAGACATTTTCCAACTGAATCAGTTGCTCCGTACTTATAAACCAGCAGAAGCTTCAAGAAAGGTTGAAGAATGATCATCTCAACATCAGAACTGGGAAGCGAAGAACATTAACAGTTTTCTCAGCCTCTGCCATTAATCTATTTCCCTGACTGATGGTCTGTTTGTGTGTAAGGGAGAGTTTCTGAGGGGATTACAGCTTTAGTTAGTGCTGTTACATACCAGTTGTTTCCATTTAGCTTATAATCTAATTATAATTGTTAAATATTTATAACTATTTTTGTTATTTCATCTGGAAACCATCTACCAACATTTCTATTAACATTGGTCTGAAAGTCAAGGAAATTGGGGAATGGTGTATTCCTTTTAAATAGATCTTTAATATTTGGTACAATTCTGAGAACAATGGGGTTTGATTTATAGTTTGCTATCCAGTGGTTCATTACAGAAGCCCAAAACATTAGAATGGAAATCAACCCATTTCCTTCAGTGAATTCTGGAAAAACAAATGGTGGAAAATTTCCTCTTGCTATTTCTCTGTTTAATTAAAACTGGAATTCCTCCGGGATGTGGCATGGAGCCTCACGGCTGTAACGAACATTAGATCTGTCTCCATTTGATGCTTGGGAATGCAAACTTTTGATTTATTTCTGGGGCTCATCCAGATCAGCAATAATCCTCAGGGAAATAAAATCCAACCGTTGTAACAATCTCAGTCAACACAACACAACAACAGGCCAGGGACAGCACAGGGTTAGGTATAGAGTAAAGTTCCCTCTACATTGTCCCCCATCAAACACTCCCAGGACAGGGACAGCACAGGGTTAGATATAGAGTAAAGCTCTCTCTACACTGTCCCCCATCAAACACTCCCAGGACAGGGACAGCACAGGGTTAGATATAGAGTAAAGCTCTCTCTACATATAAAGCTCCCTCTATATCTAGAGTAAAGCTCCTGGCTGATAGGAAACAAAGGGTAGTGATAAATGGCTCCATTTCGGAATGGCAGGCAGTGACCAGTGGGGTACCGCAGGGATCCGTGCTGGGACCGCAGCTTTTTACAATATATGTTAATGATATAGAAGATGGTATCAGCAATAACATTAGCAAATTTGCTGATGATACAAAGCTGGGTGGCAGGGTGAAAAGTGATGAGGATGTTAGGAGATTACAGGGTGACCTGGACAAGTTAGGTGAGTGGGCAGATGCATGGCAGATGCAGTTTAATGTGGATAAATGTATGGTTATCCACTTTGGTGGCAAGAACAGGAAGGCAGATTACTACCTCAATGGAATCAATTTATGTAAAGGGGCAGTACAGAGAGATCTGGGTGTTCTTGTACACTAGTCAATGAAGGTAAGCATGCAGGTACAGCAGGTAGTGAAGAAGGCTAATAGCATGCTGGCCTTAATTCCTCTTGTTATGGAGTATAGAAGCAAAGAGGCACTTCTGCAGCTGTACAGGGCCCTGGTGAGACCACACCTGGAGTACTGTGTGCAGTTCTGGTCTCCAAATTTGAGGAAAGACATTCTGGCTATTGAGGGAGAGCAGCATAGGTTCACGAGGTCAATTCCTGGAATGGCGGGACTACCTTACACTGAAAGACTGGAGCGACTGGGCTTGTATACTCTTGAGTTTAGAAGACTGAGAGGGGATCTGATTGAGACATATAAGATTATGAAAGGATTGGACACTCTGGAGGCAGGAAACATGTTTCCACTGACGGGTGAGTGCCGAACCAGAAGACACAGCTTAAAAATACGGGGTAGGCCATTTAGGACAGAGATGAGGAGAAACTTCTTCACCCAGAGACTGGTGGCTGTGTGGAATGCTCTGTCCCAGAGGGCAGTGGAGGCACAGTCTCAGGATTGACTTAAGAAAGAGTTGGATAGAGCTGTCAAAGATAGTGGAATCAAGGGTTATGGAGATAAGGCAGGAGCAGGATACTGATTAAGGATGATCAGCCATGATCATATTGAACGGTGGTGCAGGCTCGAAGGGTTGAATGGCCTACTCCTGCACCTATTGTCTATTGTCTACACTGTCCCCCATCAAACACTCCCAGGACAGGGACAGCACAGGGTTAGATATAGAGTAAAGCTTCCTCTACACTGTACAGTAACTGCTGAACTTACAGGGATATCCAGCATTGAGGGAGAATTCTTTCTGTCTGCACTGACCTTGGCTAGCTTCTGGAAACAGAAGCCAGGAGTCAGCCTGATTGTAACGGCCAGTGTCTCTTTATCGGGGAAATATGAACTGATGAGGCTGGCACATTGATTCATATCAATGGTTTATCTTGGCCGAGTGTATGTTTATGTACTACAGCCGTCACTCACTCCCTCAAAAGTGCTGATGTTCCTGTAAATATCTCCTACAATAAACCTGAGGCTGTAAACTTTTAGAAGGAAACAAATGGTTTATTGATTATGCCTTTCCCCTATGGCTGCAGCCTGTGACTTATTGACTGTCAGTGGATGCCAGTTCACATTGCCCATCAGTGTGAGGGCACCACTCTGACAGTCTGCAGAGAGAAAATTAAAAAGATCCACAAATTTCAGCCTCCTTTGTCCAGATAACAGCCCATTATTATCAAGAGTAAAGATCTGACAGTGTGACCCCATTCTATTCCTGGCCTGGGAGCGTTTGATGGGGGACAGTGTAGAGGGAGCTTTACTCTGTATCTAACCCCGTGCTGTCCCTGTCCTGGGGGTGTTGATGGGGACAGTGTAGAGGGAGTTTTACTCTGTATCTAACCCTGTGCTGTCCCTGTCCTGGGAGTGTTCTGTTAGTGACAGTAATTAGTGACAGTAACTGGTTACTGATGATTATTGGTTAGTGACTGTAATCGGTTAGTGACAGTAAATAGTTATTGATGGTAATTGGTTAGTGATGGCGATCATTTAGTGACACTTATTCATTATTGGTAGTAATCAGTCAGTTACTGCAGTTTATTGTGGTAATAATTGATTATTGAGGTGCATTTTGTGTTGATGCTTATTTTGACCTCTGTCCAAGAACCCTCTGTAGGTGTCAGTGTCGACAGACTGAACAAACCATTTCACTCCGTGTGTGTGTGTGTGTGCTGGAAGCATTAGCAAGCAGATCACAAGAGAATCCCACAAGGGAAGGCTTGGCAGCACATTGGAACCACTGATGATGTCACACCATTCTGCTGTTTGCTTATACCTTGTTCCTTGGAAATCAAACCTGTTTCATTTCAGGGATTTCTGTGATGTGGGAGGGTTTTGGTGATGAACTGTCAAGACTCACTGTCAATATCTTTCTGAAATTAAGCATAAATTGTGGAATGATCACTTGTACTTTACTCAGCCCAAGTGCTGAAACTGTGATCTGTTACTTCCAGTTCTATTAGGAGCTTCACAAGAGATTCCATTGTCTGTACTAGCCTGGGCCATCAGGTTCAGATGACATTCCAGGGATAAAGGGTTGGGAGCTCCACACTTGTTATTGAGCAGAGAATGTGACCCAGAGTCAGGGATATAAATCTGGAGCAAGCTTCAGGCAGCTTTTTCCTGGATTCCTCTTATTCTGTTCTCGATAGTAAATGGAGTGCTTCAGTGCAGAGGGATCTGGGTGTCCTTGTGTATGAATCACAGAAAACTGGCAAATAGGTACAGTAGGTGATAAGGAAGACAAATGGAATTTTGGCATTTATTGCTGAAGGAGTAGAGTTTAAAAGTAGGGAAATGTTGCTAGACTGTACAAAGCATTGACGGGAACTCCCAAACACTGAGAGTACTGTGTACAGTTTTGGTCTCTTTATTTGAGGAGGCATGTAGTTTCATTGGAGGCAGTTCAGAGGTTGATTGACTCCAGATATGAGGGGTTTGCCTTATAAAGGGAGATTGAGCAGTTTAGGCTGATAATGTCTGGGGTTTAGAAGAACGAGAGGGGATCTAATTGAGGGCAATAAGATGATAAAGAGGGATTGACTAAACAGACATGGAGAGGATGGTTCCTCATGTGAGGCAATGTAGAATGCCAAGTTACAGTTTTAGGATAAGGGGCAGCGGAGTTTCAACAGAGATGGGGAGAAATGACTTCTCCAGCAGTCACCTCTCACTAATGACAGGGTGGGACTACGGCAAGTGACTATCTCGCTGGGTGAGAGTGAGCTGGGTAGGGTAGTTTCACCGAATGAGTAATAAATTAGGGAGGAAGATGAGGGAGCCTGAGATTGACCCAACTCATTGTGTTCCTGAGTCTGCCTCCTCTGTTTGAGAGTGACAAACTCAGCTCCATCACAATGTTAAAACAGAGACACTTCATAAAAGACAGTTTCCTCCCTGCCTAGCTGGTTTGGACTGAGGCCACAATCCTCACTGAATCCCAATGTTCACAGTTTCCTTTAAACCTGCAACAGAATGTGAGAGGTTTGAGATACTGTAGAATGACCATTGTGGTGCATTGACTGACTGGGCAGCTACATCATCCTGTAACCTGGAACTGAATGGCTCACTTGCAATATCTGGAGGGACAGAAAGTTAGATCGAGTACAATTTGTTATCTCTCAATAACACATAACAATGAATCAGTGATGTAGAAATGGTGGGCAATACTTCAGACAATTAGCGCAGAAGAATGGGACTCAGTCTGTGCAACAGGAGAAAGCGAGGACTGCAGATGCTGGAGATCAGAATCAAAGAGTGTGGTGCTGGAAAAGCACAGCAGGTCAGGCAGTATCCGAGGAGCAAGAGAATCAATGTTTCAGGCATAAGCTCTTCACACATTCCTGATGAAGGGCTTATGCCCGAAACGTTGACTCTCCTGCTCCTCCTCGGATGCTGCTTGACCTGCTGTGCTTTCCTAGCGCCACACTTTGGGACTCTGTGTTGTTGCACAGACTAAGTGTGGCGCTAGGAAAGCACAGCAGGTCAAGCAGCATCCGAGGAGGAGCAGGAGAGTCAACGTTTCGGGCATAAGCCCTTCATCAGGAATGTGTGAAGAGCTTATGCCTGAAACATTGATTCTCTTGCTCCTCGGATACTGCCTGACCTGCTGTGCTTTTCCAGCACCACACTCTTTGATTCTGATCTCCAGCATCTGCAGTCCTCGCTTTCTCCTGTTGCACAGACTGAGACCAATATATCACACAGTACGGGAGCACATTAGTCTCGAACAGAGCTGGGTTGTACCAATCTGCAACAGAAAGTTTATCAACGTTATCACAGTGAGTTTGACCAAGTTTGACTGAGAATCTGTATAAGGCCAAACCAATTGAGTCCAGTTAGCCTGAGGAATTGAATCGCACACCCAGTATTCTAGATCAATTTACCATACTCTGGGGTTATCCAGAACAACATGTGAACAGAAGACCATTGTTTCACAAAATGAAGACTGAGCTTGGAAAAGTCAAGGGCAATATTTCTGATCAAGAACATTGCAAATGTCAGAAATGCCTCACGTTGGGCTATTTGGGAATTTGTTCTTCATTCTCCCTGAGGGAAGTAAAATCTCCCATTGACAGCGGGAGACCTCACAAGTGTTCAAAGAATGGAACCTTTCTTTAATTATTGTTTCATCAATCCCATCCATTGAAGGCAGACAAATGGACACATGCAGACGCCCAATGGAACAAACTGTAACACACAGACACACACAGGAACAAAAACATTGAGACACAAACATACATACACGCCAACACAGTAATACACACTAACATGAAAACACATAGCCGTACATACACTATATTAATCCACAATCTCATGCAGGCCAAGGGTCAGAATAACATTTTCTTTTTCAGGAATTCCTGAAGAAGGGCTTATGCCCGAAATGGTCGATTCTCCTGCTCCTTGGATGCTGCCTGACCTGCTGCGCTTTTCCAGCAACACATTTTTCAGCTCATAACTCCCAATATAATTTATTTGACAGATATAAAAGAGGAAGAGATTTGAGTTTGGTTATTCTTGTCCCAGTGACAGTTTGTTAACTTGAAAACCAGGTCCAACAAGATGACTTTGGCAAGCAAAACAAAGGTTCCTGACATCACTGCTCCTCCAATCACAGGTCCCCTTTCTTTCGCCCTGACTGCTCCTCCAATCACAGGTCCCCTCTCTCTCGTCCTCACTGCTCCTCCAATCACAAATCCCCTCTTTCTTGCCCACACTGCTCCTCCAATCACAGGTCCCCTCTCTTTTGACCTGACTGCTCCTCCAATCACAGGTCCCCTCTCTCTCGTCCTCACCGCTCCTCCAATCACAGATCTCCTCTCGCGTCCTCCCTGCATCTCCAATCACAGGTTCCGGCTTAGAAGAACCAGGAGGGTCTTCCAATCAAACTCTGCCTTGCTTCCCCAATCTCAAAAATTTCAATCTAGATCTCAGCAATTCTTCTGACCAAGGAAGGCCTGCCCCATGAAGGCGTATGGTCCAGGGATGATCTTCATGAAATGTTCATCTCTACCTTTCCTTTCTCACCAGCCATCTCTGATGTTTTGAGCGCAAATTCATTCGTTATCCCTGTGTAGTTTAGAATTCATGGAGATACACAGTAACACACAATAACTCACAGACACATAGTAACACACAGATACAGAGTAACATACATAATAACACACTCAATAACACACAAACACAGAGTAACACACACACAATAACACAGTAACATGTAGGCACAGAGTGTGAAGGTCTCTGACTCTGAGTTGGGGACTATGAGAGTGGTTTGGATGGCCCTTGTCAGCATTGATACTAACGTTCAGTTGAGAGAGGGGGGGTTGATGTGTTCTTGTGCTTGATGTGCCTATTAATAAACACCGATGTTATTGTGTGTTAATAATCACTGTGCGCTTTATTAACTGCTCTCTCCAGCTGGCCTGCTACCTTCAATGGCTGGCTCACATATACCTCAGCTCACTCTGCTCCTGCACTCCCTTTACAATCGGGTGTATTATCTCCCCTCACACCTATCCACACTAACGTTACCTGCCACCTATCTGCCCAGGCCACAAACATGTGTATACCCCCTTCTAGTTCCACACCTTAGTTTACAATGTTACCAAGTTTTATATCATCTGAAAACTTTGCAATTGGCCCTGCACACCAAGATCATTACTTTTTCTGAGATAAATTAAAGATCCCAATACCTACCCTGAGGAACCCTATTAAAGACCTTCCTCCAGCTTGTAAAATATCCATTGACCACGCCACTCTGTTTCCTATTACAGAGCCAATTTTGTATCCATATTGCTACTGACCCTTTTATTCTGTGACCTATGACCTTGTTCACAAGTCTGTTGTGTGGCATTGTGTCAAACCAAAATATACACATCCATGCACACGTGTTTACATACCCATGCACGTATACACAATTATAAACACACACAAGGACACACTTGCACACACATGTGGATATATATACATACACACGTGAACATATATGCACACACGTGGACATATATACACACATGTACACACACTCATATATACACCCACACACACACGGACAGATATACACACACACCTAAAACACACGTATAATATGCATGCATACACACACACCTAAAACACACGTATAATATGCATGCACATACACACACACATATATATAATATGCACACACACATGTATAATATGCACACACATACACACACTTGTATAATATGCACAGACTTGTATAATATGCACAGACACACACACACACATATAAAGACAAGTAGGACTGGACATTATGCTGGTGATTTGCTTCCACTGGAACACCATAGAGCAGGCGTTGGAGTTCGAGCTGATGAATAGGAAACCAGTAAATCCACCTTTATTATGTAACGGTCACTTGCAAATCCTATTGCACATAGTAAGTAAAAGATCTTTAGTAAAAAGTCATGCTGTTGTCCCCAGTCATTGTAGAAAAATTGCTTTTGTTTTGGCAAGTTGTTTCCTCTGTGTTTCTGACTTTTCTGGATTATTCATAAAAGTTACAGAAAACACCAGAACATTCTTCGCTTTTTCTTGTTTAATATATAAAAAACATCATGGAAGTTCAGTGAAGGAAAGAAAATTCCAGATATATATATCATTATATTTATACTTTTCTTACACAAATGCAACAGAGTCACTTCCTGGTCAGATACACCTGGGGTTCACTTTAATTCCTTATTTCCCCGCCCGCCCCGGGTTTTGTGCACAGAATGTTCTGATAAAAATGCTGCAATTAAATATTTACAGCTCGAGTGAAGTCAGTGAACATTTCCTCAGGCCCTTTCCTCAGTGTTGGAGACCAGATGTCCCACACTCGGCGTGTTCAAACATGCAGTTTGGTAAGTTCAGGGAAGGTGCTCCTATACTCAGGGCAGCGGTGGTGGCGATGATCACTGGGGACTGATCACAGATCAGGACACACACATTCATTGATAGATCAAGGTCAGGGAACGTCAGAGTTCTGACTTGTTGTAATATTAATCTTGATGGTTTTTTTTCCCACTGGGACCAGATCGTATCTTTAATGGACCAACTTAACACGAATTACAAAATGAGATTGGGGCCTCCATTTGGGGCCATGTGCTGTGTACACTCAGTGACAACATGTCAGGGAGATGAGTCAGGATGTGAGGATGGGTGGGCAGAGAGAGTGATGGCAGGAGAGTGTACACTAGGCTGGAGTGTGGGCGACAAATGGGTGGGTACAGTTGCTTGAGTGAAGTGACTGGGTCATGGTACCATTGCCTTGGGGGATTCTGTTCCTGTCTCTCATGATGAAGGTGTCCTGGTTTTCCTTGCTGGGTATTCAACATTCTACCCAATGGCTGTTAAATCCATTCCTGTTCTTTCTCAGTAAATGTCTGAACAAATGAACAGAGCCCAAATGTTTGGTGAATACTTTGTCTCTTTTTTTTGTCCTGCCTGGTTATCTGGTGGTTTCCCACACCCTCAGCTTTGCAACTGGGCTCTGTGGGCACTGTGAAGAGAGAGCAGCGCCTGGTCCCTGGGACAGTCCCTCGTGGAGACATGGTCCCCAGGTGTAATAATGAGGCTGGCATAATTGGGCTGTAATTCAAAATCCAGTTGTACTGTTGGAAATGCCCCACCTGGTCAGGAGCTGACTGGGAACAGGCTGAGGGTGGTGTTCACTGGCTTCCTCAGAGTGGGACACTCAGTATCACCTTCACATAGAAAAAAATGGCATAAAAGGATGTATCTATGCAATTCCGGATTGTGCATTCCAACTAACTAAAATGAAATTTCGCCTTCAAACGGGTTTGGGGACGAGTCTCAAAACAAAAACAGTTGCCATCCAACCCGCTGTTTGGGTATTGCCCTCGGGAGAGAGTGTGTTACTTTCAGGAGGGTCTGTCAGACTGTGTGTCTGCAAACAGATAGCAGCAATCTCTCGCCAGCGGAGAGCCTTAGATCATTTTCATGTTGAATTTGCGAGGGGCGTCCGTGGTTCCGATCCCCGCGTCCGATTTCCGAGGCACGTATTCGATCTCAATGTTGTGTTTGGTGTTGCCTTTGCCCCGGCTCCAGAGAAACAGAAGGACGAGACAGAAGAGTACAACCCCCAGGAAGGAGATGAACCCCATGGTGGTGGCGATGATGAGGGTTTTGATATCAAACGGGAAAGGCACAGAGGTGCGGCTGCTGTTGGCGTTGCTGTCGTTGGGTTGGTTGGTGATGAACGCGAAGGTTTTGTTGCCCTGCTGTCCCCAGTCTGGGGAGTAGCCTCGGACATGGAGGGTAGCTGTGGTGCTGTCGTTACCCCCCGCGTTCATGGCGATGCACTGGTAGCTGCCGTTATCCTGGAGCTGGGCATAGCGCACTTCCAGGGTGCCGTCCGGGAAGACGGTGAGGCGGCCGTTGGTCTTCCTGGAGATGTGCTGCTTCCTGGGAGAGACCCAGAGGATGACCGGGGTGGGGTCCCCGTCCGCGCTGCAGCTGAAGTGCACCGTGTGGCCCTCATCCACATGCACGGTCTGCGGCGCCTTGTCCCGGATGCGTGCCCGCCTGCAGCTGAAGTAGCTGGGCAGCAGCACGTCGGGGAAATCCTTGAACTCCTTGCCGTGGACCATCTCCGGGCTGGCACACACAGGCTGCTGCCGGTTAAAGTTCAGGCGCCAGCGACGCCGGAACATCCACAGCAAGCGGCAGTCACACGCCAGTGGGTTCCTGTCCACGATCAGGGTCTCCAGGTTACCCACCGAGTGGAAGGCTGCCTCCTCCAGGGTGACCAGCTCGTTCCCGGACACATTGAGGAGCCGCAGCTGGCTGAGACCCCGGAACGCGTACGGTTCGACGGTGTGCAGGCGGGAGCCGGCCAAGTGCAGCTCCTGCAGCCTCAGCAGCTCCTGCAGCATGTGGCCGTGCACGGTGCCGATCGGGTTAAAGGACAGGTTCAGCAACCTCAGGTAGACCAGGTGCCGGATCGCCACGTACGGCACCGCGGTCAGATTGCAGCTGGTCACCGTCAGCGAGGTCAGGTTCAAGCCGTACAGGCAGTTGGGGGCCATGGTGTCCAGGTACACCCAGTCCGAGATCTCCAGCACCTTCAGCCGGTACAGCCGCTTAAAGGAGTAGTTCGGGATCACGTTGATGTTGAGGAAGCGCAGCCTGAGCACCACCAGGCTGTGCAGGTGGGACAGGGCTTCGGTCGGGATGGTGGTCAGGTTACATTTCTCCAAAGAGAGCTGCTCCAGGCTGTGCAGCCCACTGAACGCCCGGTGGGAGATATAGACCAGGTCATTGTCACCCACCTCCAGGGACCTGAGGTTGGACAAGTCCTGGAACATGTAGTCCAACAGGATGACAATCTTGTTCTCGCTAATGTCCAGCCGGGTCAGATTATTGAGGCCAGTGAAAACCCCGAGAGGGATCAGCTTCAGGCGGTTACTCCTCAAGCCCAGGGACCTCAGGTTGGGGAGGTTACTGAAAGCGCCAGGTTCCACCGTGGAGATGATGTTCTCGTTCAGCTCCAGCTCCTCCAGCAGCGGGTACGCCACAAACTCGTCCTGGTTGATGGTCTTGATGCGGTTCTTGCTGAGGTCCAGCAGCCGGGTTTCGGTGGGAATTCCCTCGGGAACGGTGATGAAGCGTTTCCGGTGACAGACCACCGACCTCTCCTGCGCTGAGCAGTCACAGCGAGCCGGACATCCTGAAGTATGGCCCGATAACGCAGCCCCGAGGATGAGCAGCAGGACGGACTGCCAGCAGACCACACCACTGCTGGACATACTCACCTCCCCAACCAGCATCCTACTGAAGCCCTACAAACAGCAAAGATAGACACAACACGTTAGCAAAGGCATCCGCACTGAACATACTCTCACTCATCTCCCCCACCCCGGTCCCCCCCACCGTAACAGACAGCACAAAGCCAGCTACAGAGTGACCCCCAGGCTGTCAAACACCCGCCAATCTGAATCCCAAAGACACACCGAGGGAGATGGTAACTTGGTGATAATATCATTCGGCCAGGAAGCCAGAAAACTTCTCACCTGTAATGTGAACTCTGCTTTCTCTCCACAGACCCTGCCAGACCTGCTGAGTTTCTCCAGCAAGCTCTGTGTGTTTGTTTCAGATTTCCAGACTCCACAGTGTTTCGCTTTTATTACGATAATAATCCAGGTATCTGGGCCCGTGGGTACTAACCTCAACAATGCAGCAAGTGAGATTTTTTGGAATACAAAAGCTAGATCATAAAATCTACTGCAAATTCCCAAACCCAAACCAAGCTGGAGAAACTCAGCAGGTCTGGCGACATCTATGGAGAGAGAAACAGCATTACCCTTTCAGTAATCCTTCTCAGAGCTTGTCTGATTCACAAAAGCCCCTTTGGTGACTCCACACCCAAAGTAAGTGCCCTCTGAAATGGCTGGGGTACCTCTCAGTTTGACGGTAATTAGGGATTGCTAACAACACCCACACCTCTAAAGAGATGAAAATAAACAAAATCCCCCAAACATACAGAAAACTGACCCCAAATGTACACAGGTGCAGATCCAGTCACACAAAACATATGGTTTAATTTATGCAGCATCCAAGTGTTGATGCACTCTGCATCACAGAATCCCTACAGTGCAGGCCATTCAACCCATTGAGTCCACACTGACCCTCTGTAGAGCATCCCACACTATCCCTGTAGCTCTCATGACTAATCTACCTAACATGTACACAGGGAGAACACACAAACTCCACACAGACAGTCGCCCGAGGCTGGAAATGAACCTGGGTCCTTGGTGCTGTGAGGCAGCAGTGCTATCCACTGAGCCAGAGGGCCAACTGCTCAGGGAGAGTCCATCATTTGTACAAAAACCACTGCCCCAATTCCTGTTCCACCCTCTCTCTCTGCACTGGACCATTTGGGAATACAAACACTCAGCCGCATTCACAAATCCAAAATGAGTTGCCACATTTTCCTGGATTAACTTGGAGCCACAGATCTCTAATGACTATTCTCAAGAATAAGACTCTGAATAATCTTGGCAAACATTAGATAAAGGAAGCATTTTATTTTCAGCATCTTTGAAAAACATGCTTCAATAGTTAGAACATTATTTTAGATTAAAGTAAAAGTGGCTTGACAGCAGGTCAGGGGTCATCTAATTGTCAAACTGGCTTCCAATTGGTATATTGTTACATTGAGCTGGTAAATGCCACCATTCAATGGGAGAGAGACTGCTCCTTCAGTGCTGACCCTCCCTCACTCCCGCTCCCTCAGTGCTGACCCTCCCTCACTCCCGCTCCCTCAGTGCTGACCCTCTCGCACTCCCGCTCCCTCAGTGCTGACCCTCCCTCAGTGCTGACCCTCCCTCACTCCCGCTCCCTCAGTGCTGACCCTCCCTCACTGCCCGCTCCCTCAGTGCTGACCCTCCCTCACTGCCCGCTCCCTCAGTGCTGACCCTCTCGCACTCCCGCTCCCTCAGTGCTGACTCTCCCTCAGTGCTGACCATCTCTCACTGCCCGCACCCTCAGTGCTGATCCTGCCTCAGTGCTGACCCTCCCTCAGTGCTGACCCTCCCTCACTGCCCGCTCCCTTAGTGCTGACCATCCCTCAGTGCTGACCCTCCCTCACTGCCCGCTCCCTCAGTGCTGACCCTCCCTCACTGCCTGCTCCCTCAGTGCTGATCCTCCCTCACTGCCCGCTCCCTCAGTGCTGACCCTCTCGCATTCCCGCTCCCTCAGTGCTGACTCTCCCTCAGTGCTGACCATCTCTCACTGCCCGCTCCCTCAGTGCTGACCCTCCCTCAGTGCTGACCCTCCCTCACTGCCCGCTCCCTCAGTGCTGACCCTCCCTCACTGTCCGCTCCCTCAGTGCTGACCCTCTCACACTCCCGCTCCCTCAGTGCTGACTCTCCCTCAGTGCTGACCATCCCTCACTCTCGCTCCCTTAGTGCTGACCATCCCTCAGTGCTGACCCTCCCTTACACTCGCTCCCTCAGTGCTGACCCTCCCTCACTGCCCGCTCCCTCAGTGCTGACCCTCCCTCACTGCCCGCTCCCTCAGTGCTGACCCTCTCTCACTCCCACTCCCTCAGAACTGACCCTCCTTCACTCCCACTCCCACTCCCTCAGTGCTGACCATCCCTCAGTGCTGACCCTCCCTCACACCCGCTCCCTCAGTGCTGACCATCTCTCACTGCCCTCTCCCTCAGTGCTGACCCTCTCTCACTCCCACTCCCTCAGAACTGACCCTCCCTCACTCCCACTCCCACTCCCTCAGTGCTGACCATCCCTCAGTGCTGACCCTCCCTCACACCCGCTCCCTCAGTGCTGACCATCTCTCACTGCCCGCTCCCTCAGTGCTGACCCTCTCTCACTCCCACTCCCTCAGAACTGACCCTCCCTCACTCCCACTCCCGCTCCCTCAGTGCTGACCTTCCAGCAGTGTTGCTCTCTCAGCCATGCACCTGAATGGTGCTTGTGTTTGAATCTCTGGAAGTCACAATGTGCTGAGTCAGAGGAGAGAGCATGACCCCCAGAGCCAGGGGTGATATTAAGCTCACACTGAGCGGTTTTGATAAGTTTTATTCTCAGCTTGTTGTTTCTGAGCAAGGCTCTGAGTAAACTGTGACTACAACATCACACTCATAATTTGTCCAGAGAGAGAGACAGAGAGAGAGAGACACACAGAGACAGACAGAGAGAGAAAGAGAGAGAGGGGGAGAGAGAGAGAGAGAGACAGAGAGAGAGAGAGAGAAAGAGAAAGACACAGAGAGAGAAAGACACAGAGAGAGACAGAGACAGAGACACAGAGAGAGAAAGACACAGAGAGAGAAACAGACAGAGAGAGACACACACACACAGACAGAGAGAGACAGACAGAGAGGGGGACACACATACACAGAGAGAGAGAGACAGAGAGAGAGATAGAGACACACAGAGAGACAGAGTGAGAGAGAGAAAGAGTGAGAGAGAGAGAGAGAGAAAGAGAGCAGGGACAGGATATCGAGAGTGTAATGTGTAGCAATGTGGGTTGGGGCTTGTGCAGCCTGACATCCTTTACCTGGGCTCACGGTCTCACCGCCCCCTTGGAATTCCCTCCCTCAGGGCATTGTGGGTCAACCCACAGCACATGGACTGCAGCGGTTTAAGAAGGCAGCTCACCCCCACCTTCTCAAGGGGCAACTAGAGATGGGGGCAATAAATGCTGAGTCCAGCCAGTGACACCCACATCCCACAAAAATGAATTAAAATAGTGGGCTCTGATTGGAGAATGTGGCAGCTCAGTGTGCCTGCAGCCTGTGGGTCTGACTGTGTACTGAGAGCCCAGCATAGTGTAACCTCCCCTACACACAGGCACCACATAGCACCAACATCTGCACATACATTCTTACACACCTTACAGTCATACAGCACAGAAACAGAGCCTTTGATCCAACCAGTCCATACTGACCATACCCCCACCTTATCTTTTGCCTTGATGATTAAGAATCAGTTTTAAGAATCATGCTCACCATCTTTACTAGCTAAACAGTGTCATGGTTGCTCTGAGCTGGGTATTATTGCTTATGCTGGAAGATTCCTCTGTACTCATTGTAAAATCCATTTCACTATCACTGAGTCAGAGTAACAGGGGGTTGAACAGTGAATGCCCAGGACTGTTACCCCCTGCATTTTAAATCAGTCAGAATGTCGGGACTGAGAGGGTTTACCAAATCACACACAAGCGTTTGTCATTCCCTGAATCAGTTGCTATCATTCATGGAGTAACTGCAGATGGAAACTCTCTACAGGGAGCTCTGGGATCAAAAGCCACACAAATCTGCCCTTCAATGGCAAGGTCTTTCTGAAGGTTTTATATTCTCTGGGTTTTTTTTTACAGAGCTCAGTGCGTGTCAATGCTGTAATCCCTGCCCCCACCTGAAGTTAATAAGATGTAAAATAAAATCTGAGAGAGGTTACCCCCATCTCATTCATGGGACGGCCCAGTGACAGAGACTGACAACCACAGAGTGAAGGGAACGGGGAATGGTCCATCATGAGACTGGGAGAAGCTGGGCCGAGAATCTTCTCTCTCCTTCATTCACCACCTGGTCTCCCAGTCTGTCGCTCTGGTTGAAAGCAGTTTGTTCACAACAACCTCGATATCCCTCTCAGGTCCGGACAGTGCCCCCTGGATCCGGACAGTGCCCCCTGGATCCGGACAGTGCCCCCTGGATCCGGACAGTGCCCTCTGGACTTGGACAGTCCCCACCTGGATCCGGACAGTCCCCTCCCTGGATCCGGACAGTGCCCCCTGGATCTGGACAGTCCCCTCGCTTGGTCTGGACAGTGCCCCCAGAATCCGGACAGTCCTCTCGCTGGATCTGGACGGTTCCCACTGGATCTGGACAGTGCCTTGGATCCGGAATGGAGTGGAGATGTAACTGTGGAAGGGGAGCAGACA
This sequence comes from Chiloscyllium plagiosum, assembly GCF_037043375.1. Taxonomy (NCBI): domain Eukaryota; kingdom Metazoa; phylum Chordata; class Chondrichthyes; order Orectolobiformes; family Hemiscylliidae; genus Chiloscyllium; species Chiloscyllium plagiosum. Next base: position 2,349,405 of record NW_028270180.1, read on the forward strand.
GGCAGGAACAACAAGCTCCTCTTCACGCTGTTACATGGACCTATTAATGGTTATCTTGGCCAGGCCTAGAAGCAAAGCCACAAGGCGGCTCATAGACTTGTCTACCGTACCCTGCTTCAGGTGCCCATAGATCAGGAGTGTGGGGCTGAAGTGCAACCAGAATTTTAACAGCAGCCCCTTCAAAAAACTTAAACAGGTCTGCAGATGAATGCATTATTTTCCCCACTGTCCTCTGTCTCCCACCTTCAAGCAAATTTTATATCCAAATGGCTCGGTATCCCTGAATCCCACGTGATCTAACCAGTCTACAGGGACAGTCCCAGGACAGGGGGAGGGGGTCAGGGACAGTCCCAGGACAGGGGGAGGGGGTCAGGGACTGTCCCAGGACAGCGGGAGGGGGTCAGGGACTGTCCCAGGACAGGGGGAGGGTGTCTGGGACAGTCCCAGGACAGGGGGAGGGTGTAAGGGACAGTCCCAGGACAGGGGGAGGGTGTAAGGGACAGTCCCAGGACAGGGGGAGGGTGTAAGGGACAGTCCCAGGAGAGGGGGAGGGTGAAGGGACAGTCCCAGGACAGGGGGAGGGTGTAAGGGACAGTACCAGGACAGGGGGAGAGGGTCAGGGACAGTCCTGCTGCAGCTCTCTGTGAGTTAGTTCCCCCCTCCCCTCCCCTCCCACTGGGATGGAGTGTGACTCTCTCCTGTTAAACCCCAGCAGGACCTTGAGGTTCCCCAGCTCATTTCCAGCTGCTGTGGAGAGAGAGAGATACCACAGACTGCTTCCAGAGTGAGGGTGGAGGGTGAGGGATGGAGGGTCAGTCCCTGAGGCCTGGGATACTGGCATCTTCAGAACAGGAGGCAAGTGAGGGAGTTCATCCAGAAATAATCGTTATGTTAGCGATACAATCGTTATGTTAGCGCGACTCAGAGGCGCTAGGTCATTGTGAGAACTCTGCCAGTTATTTAATAACAGCAGCACCTGGGACAGCAATCAGATATCGATCAGGCAAATGGAAAAGATCAGAGAGTGTCCTCACTGCTGCCTCTAGCCTCTCCAATTACTGATGGCATTGATCTTTTAACAGCTACCTCACTGTCATTGCTGAACTGGCCTGGATGTTAACTGCCGTATCCTGGCCCTCCTCCATTCTCTGCCTCACTTTCCCCGTCTTTCCCTGCTGCTCATTCTGCATCAGCTTACAGCTTTCTCCAGGAACAGCTATCCAAACCAGGGTCAACGCTAATGCAAACTAGGGATGGGCACTCAGAACCTCCCCCCGTTTCACTGGAAATTGGGATGTACTTTTGGGAATGGATGGGTCCCCTTCTCTATCACGCAGTCACACCTACAGTCTCAGGAAGGGAACATTGTCACAGTGCCTCTGTGATCTCCTCCAGTTCCACTACCCTTCAAGATCTCCATGCTCCTCTACACTCTTATTCTGATTTCTTCTGAATCCCCAGTTTCAATTGCTCTACTATTGGGGAGCATTCTGCAGAAATTCACCATCAATCTTCGGATAGCACTTTCCATCCTGACTTGGAAATACACTGCTGTCCCTTCACTGTGGCTGGGTTAAAATCCTAAAATTCCCTCCCGAAGGGCATTGTGGGTCAACCCACAGCAGGTGGACTGCAGCAGTTCAAGAAGGCAGCTCACCCCCACCTTCTGAAGGGGCAACTAGCGACGGATAATAAATGTTGGCCCAGCCAGTGATGCCCATGCCCCATGAGTAAATTAAAAAAAACATGGTGCTGCTGTTTCTTTGAGTTTACAACAAAATCTCATCTCTGGGCAAGAACATACCCCTCACACTTACTCCTTGGTACTGAATGTTTCAAGTGACCTAAACCCTTTCCTATTCACACCAATTTTTACACACCCCTAGGCCAGTTGAAGACTGTGTAATGTTCCTGGTTTTAGTGATCCCGCTAAAATGTCTTTTTTTAAAAAAAACTCAGTTTGTATACAATCTCGAACTAAAACTGCTACAGAATAAGCTCACGGCAAACTCTGTCCTTCTGAGAATTAGTTGCCTTATCCAATAAAGCAGCATCTAGAATTATTATTTCTATCATGCCTGCATTGTGCAAGTGGATGACAGTTCACATCTCTTCATTTTCAAGTTTACAAATAATGAGAAAAAGAATTTAAACAGCTATTGACTTAGCCAACACTTATCTCATCTTCTCATCCTTTCCAAATTGCACTCTCCTACAAACCTGACCCAATCCATTTCTGACTGAATAAACAGAGAGAAAGCAGAGCAACGAGGAATCAATATTTGTTGTCAACATTATGTGTGTGTTTCTGAAAGAGTACTATTTCATTGTTAGCCAGCAGCTCCACCCCTTATTCTTAGATAGAACAATACAGCACAGAACAGGCCCTTCGGCCCACGATGTTGTGCCGAACATTTGTCCTAGCTTAAGCACCCATCCATGTACCTATCCAATTGCCGCTTAAAGGTCACCAATGATTCTGAGATGGAAATGTGTTGCTGGAGAAGCGCAGCAGGTCAGGCAGCATCTAGGGAACAGGAGAATCGACGTTTCGGGCATTAGCCCTTCTTCCTGAAGAAGGGCTAATGCCCGAAACGTCGATTCTCCTGTTCCCTAGATGCTGCCTGACCTGCTGCGCTTCTCCAGCAACACATTTCCATCTCTAATCTCCAGCATCTGCAGACCTCATTTTCTCACCAATGATTCTGACTCTACCACTCCCACAGGCAGCGCATTCCATGCCCCCACCACTCTCTGGGTAAAGAACCCACCCCTGACATCTCCCCTATACCTTCCACCCTTCACCTTAAATTTATGTCCCCTTGTAACACTCTGTTGTACCCGGGGGAAAAGTTTCTGACTGTCTACTCTATCTATTCCCCTGATCATCTTATAAACCTCTATCAAGTCACCCCTCATCCTTTACCGTTCCAATGAGAAAAGGCCGAGCACTCTCAACCTATCCTCATATGACCTATTCTCCATTCCAGGCAACATCCTGGTAAATCTTCTCTGCACCCTCTCCAAAGCTTCCACATCTTTCCTAAAGTGAGGCGACCAGAACTGCACACAGTACTCCGAATGTGGCCTAACCAAAGTCCTGTACAGCTGCAACATCACTTCACGACTCTTGAATTCAATCCCTCTGCTAATGAACGCGAATACACCATAGGCCTTCTTACAAACTCTATCCACCTGAGTGGCAACTTTCAAAGATCTATGAACATAGATCCCAAGATCCCTCTGTTCCTCCACCTCACTAAGAACTCTACCGTTAACCCTGTATTCCGCATTCTTATTTGTCTTTCCAAAATGGACAACCTCACACTTGGCAGGGTTGAACTCCATCTGCCACTCCTCAGCCCAGCTCTGCATCATATCTAAGTCTCTGCAGCCGACAACAGCCCTCCTCACTATCCACAACTCCACCAATCTTCGTATCATCTGCAAATTTACTGACCCACCCTTCGACTCCCTCATCCAAGTCATTAATAAAAATTACAAACAGCAGAGGACCCAGAACAGATCCCTGCGGAGCTCCACTTGTAACTGGACTCCAGGCTGAATATTTACCATCTACCACCACTCTCCGACTTCGACCGGTTAGCCAGTTTTCTATCTAATCGGCCAAATTTCCCACTATCCCATGCCTCCTGACTTTCCGCATAAGCCTACCATGGGGAACCTTATCAAATGCCTTACTAAAATCCATGTATACTACATCCACTGCTCTACCCTCATCCACATGCTTGGTCACCTCCTCAAAGAATTCAATAAGACTTGTAAGGCAAGACCTACCCTTCACAAATCCGTGCTGGCTGTCCCTAATCAAGCAGTGCCTTTCCAGATACTCAAATCCTATCCCTCAGTACCCTTTCCATTACTTTACCTACCACCGAAGTAAGACTAACTGGCCTGTAATTCCCGAGGTTATTCCTATTCCCTTTTTTGAACAGGGGCACAACATTCGCCACTCTCCAGTCCCCTGGTACCACCCCCGTTGACAGTGAAGACGAAAAGATCATTGCCAATGGTACTGCAATTTCCTCTCTTGTTTCCCACATAATCCTAGGATATATCCCGTCAGGCCTGGGGGACTTGTCTGTCCTCAAGTTGTTCAAAATGTCCAACACATCTTCCTTCCTAACATGTATCTCCTCTAGCTTATCAGTCCGTTTCACACTCTCCTCTTCTACAATACGGTCCCTCTCGTTCGTAAATACTGAAGAAACGTACTCATTCAAGACCTCTCCTATCTCTTCCGACTCAATACACAGTCTCCCACTACTGTCCTTGATCGGACCTACCCTCGTTCTCGTCATTCTCATGGGAAGGAACGTGTGGTCAATCTCTAAACAGCTGTCTCCATCTCCATGACCAAATCTTCTTGTGTACATGGAAGTGGGTCATTCAGCCCAATAGGTTCACACCGAGCCTCTGAAGCCCTTCCCACCCAGTCCCACCCCATCCCTGTAACCCAGCATTCCCCACGGATAACCCACCCAATCCCCGTAACCCAGAATTCCCCATGGCTAACCCACTCCATCCCTGTAACCCAGCATTCCCCACGGATAACCCACCCAATCCCCGTAACCCAGCATTCCCCACGGCTAACCCACCCCATCCCCGTAACCCAGCATTCCCCACGGCTAACCCACCCCATCCCCGTAACCCAGCATTCCCCACGGCTAACCCACCCCATCCCCGTAACCCAGCATTCCCCACGGCTAACCCACCCCATCCCCGTTACCCTGCATTCCCCACGGCTAACCCACCACATTGCTGTAATCCTGCATTCCCCACGGCCAACCCACCCCATCCCTGTAACCCAGCATTCCCCACGGCTAACCCACCCCATCCCTGTAACCCAGCATTCCCCACGGCTAACCCACCCCATCCCTGTAACCCTGCATTCCCCATGGCTAACCCATGCAGCCTGCACATCCTTTGGACTGTGGGAGGAAGCCCACGCAGACACGGGGAGAGTGTACAAACTCCACACAGACAGTTGCCTGAGGGTGGAATCGAGCCCAGGTCCCTGGTGATGTGAGGCTGCAGTGCTAACCACTGAGCCACCGTGCTGCCATGTTTGGAGATACATTGTTCAGATCAGGGCAGAAGGGCCAAATAGCCGCTTCCTACTCCTGTTTCTATGTTGGCAGGATCAGATCCCAGCAGCTTGTTCCTAGGATTAGGCAAATAGAGAATGTTGAGCACGGTCTTATTAAAGCCAACGGGTCAGGAGAGGACAGAAAGATTAAGAGTCGCTTGGTGTGTGTGTGTGTGTGAATGTGTGTGGGTGTGCATGTGCCTGTGCGTGTGTGTATCTGAGTTTGCCTGTGTGTGTATGTGTGTGTCTGTGTGTGAGTGTGTGCGTGTGTGTATGTGTGTGTGTGTGTTAGACTGTGTATGCCCAAATGTTGATGCGAAAGATTATAGTTTGAGTATTTGAGATGGCTCAGTTTTTGTCCAATGTGTGCAGGAGGGTTTCCTGACACAGTATGTAGACAGGTCAACAAGGGGCGAGGCCACATTGGATTTGGTACTGGGTAATGAACCCGGCCAGGTGTTAGATTTGGAGGTAGGTGAGCACTTTGGTGATCGTGACCACAATTCAATTATGCTTACTTTAGCGATGGAAAGGGATAGGGTATGTACCACAGGGCAAGAGTTATAACTGGGGGAAAGGCAGTTATGATGCAATTAGGCAGGATTTAGGATGCATAGGATGGGGAAGGAAACTGCAGGGGGTGGGCACAATTGAAATGTGGAGCTTGTTCAAGGAACAGCTACTGCGTGTCCTTGATAAGTGTGTACCTGTCAGGCAGGGAGAAGTGGTCGAGTGAGGGAGCTGTGGTTTTCTAAAGAAGTTGAATCTCTTGTCAAGAGGAAGAAGGAGGCTTATGTTCGGATGAGACGTGAAGGCTCAGTTAGGATGCTTGAAAATTACAAATTAGCCAGGAAGGACCTAAACAGAGAGCTAAAAAGAGCCAGGAGGGGACATGAGAAGTCATTGGCAAGTCGGATAAAGGAAAACCCTAAAGCTTTCTATAGGTATGTCAGCAATAAAAGACTGACTAGAGTAAGATTAGAGTTTAGATCAGAGTGGTGCTGGAAAAACACAGCAGGTCAGGCAGCATCCGAGGAGCAGGAAAATCAATGTTTTGGTTTATGCCCGAGACGTCGATTTTCCTGCTCCTCGGATGCTGCCTGACCTGCTGTGCTTTTCCAGCACCACTCTGATCTAAACTCTGGTTTCCAACATCTGCAGTCTTCACTTTTGCCTAGAGAAAGATTAGGACCAATCAAGGATAGTAGTGGGAAGTTGTACGTGGAGTCAGAGGAGATAGGAGAGGTGCTAATTGAATATTTCTTGTCAGAATTCACACTGGAAAAAGACAATGTTGTTGAGGAGGATAGTGAGATACAGGCTATTGGACTGGATGGGATTGAGGTTCACAAGGAGGAGGTTTTAGCAATTCTGGAAAGTGTGAAAATAGATAAGTCCCCTGGGCCAGATGGGATTTATCCTAGGATCCTCTGGGAAGCTAGAGAAGAGATTGCAGAGCCTTTGGCTTTGATCTTTATGTCATCATTGTCTACAGGAATAATGCCAGAAAACTGGAGGATAGCAAATGTTGTCCCCTTGTTCATGAAGGAGAGGAGAGACAACCCTGATAATTATAGACCAGTGAGTCTTACTTCGGTTGTGGGTAAAGTGTTGGAAAAGATCATAAGAAATAGAAGTTATAATCATCTAGAAAGGGATAATTTGATTAGGGATAGTCAACATGGATTTGTGAAGAGTAGGTCATGCCTCATAAATCTTATTGAGTTCTTTGAGAAGGTGACCAAACAGGTGGATGAGGGTCAAGCAGTTGATGTAGTGTATATGGATTTCGGTAAAGGATTTGACAAAGTTCTCCAGGTAGGCTATTGTAGAAAATACGGAGGCATGAGATTGAGGGTGATTTAGCAGTTTGGATCAGAAACTGGCTATTTGTATAGGTGGATAGAGTGGTCAAGAAGGCATAAGGTATGCCTGCCTTCATCGGATGGGGTATTGAGTAGAAGGGTTGGCAGATCATGTTAAAATTGTACAAGACATTGGTTCGGCCGCATTTAGAATACTGTGTACGGTTCTGGTCGCCACATTACCAAAAGGATGTGGATGCTTTGGAGAGGGTGCGGAGAAGATTTACGAGGATGTTGCCTGGTATGGAGGGTGCTAGCTATGACGAGAGGCTGAGTAGGTTAGGATTGTTTTCACTCGAATAAAGGAGGTTGAGGGGGGACCTGACAGAGGTTTACAAAATCATGAAGGGTATAGACAGGGTGGATAGAGATAAGCTTTTTCCCAGGGTCAAGGATTCAATAACGAGAGGTCACATGTTCAAGGTGAGAGGTGAAAGTTTAAGGGGGATACATGCGGCAAGTAGTTTACGCATAGGGTGGTAGGTGCCTGGAACGCTGCCAGCAGAGGTGGTAGAGGCAGGCACGGTAGATTAATTTGAGATGCGTCTGGACAGATGCATGAGTAGGTGGGGAGCAGAGGGATGCAGATGCTTAGATACAGAATTGACCGACAGGTTTAGACAGTGGATTTGGATCGGCTCAGGCTTGGAGGGCCGAAGGGCCTCTGGTTGGGCTATAAATTTTCTTTGTTCTTTGTTATTTGTAAGAAGTCAGAGAGTGGTGGTTGTTGGGAAATGTTCATCCTGGAGTTCAATTACCAATGGTGTACCGCAAGGATCTGTTTTGGGGCCACTACTGTTTGTCATTTTTATAAATGACCTGGATGAAGGTGTAGAAGGATGGGTTAGTAAATTTGCAGATGACACTAAGGTTGGTGGAGGTGTGGACAGTGCGGAAGGATGTTACAGGTTATAGAGTGACAGAGATATGCTGCAGAGCTGGGCTGACAGGTTGCAAATGGAGTTTTATGCAGAATAGTGTGAGGAGTAACAAGAATACAGAGTACTGGGCTAATGGTAAGATTCTTGGCAGTATAGAGGAACAGAGAGATCTCAGTGTCCATGTTCATCGATCCCTGAAAGTTGCAACCCAGGTTGATAGGGTTGTTAAGAAGGCATATGGTGTGTTAGCTTTTATTGGTAGAGGGATTGAGTTTCGGAGCCACGAGGTCACACTGCTGCTGTACAAAACCTTGTGCAGCTGCACTTGGAATATTGTGTACAGTTCTGGACACTGCATTATAGGAAGGATGTGGAAGCTTTGGAAAGGGTTCAGAGGATGTTGCCTGGTATGGAGGGAAGGTCTTACGAGAAAAAGCTGAGAGACTTGAAGCTGTTTTTGTTAGAGAGAAGAAAGTTAAAAGGTGACTTAGTAGAGACATATAAGATGATCAGAGGGTTAGATAGGGTGGACAGTGAGAGCCTTTTTCCTCTGATGGTGATTAGATTACATTACAGTGTGGAAACAAGCCCTTCGGCCCAACAAGTCCACACCGACCCGCCGAATCGCAACCCACCCATACCCCTACATTTGCCCCTTACCTAACACTACGGGCAATTTAGCATGGCCAATTCACCTGACCTGCACATCTTTGGATTGTAGGAGGAAACCGGAGCACCCGGAGGAAACCCACACAGACACGGGGAGAACGTGCAAACTCCACACAGTCAGTCGCCTGAGGCGGGAATTGAACCCGGGTCTCTAGCGCTGCGAGGCAGCAGTGCTAACCACTGTGCCCACCGTGCCGTGATGGCTAGCACGAGAAGACATAGCTTTAAATTGAGGGGTGATGAATATAGGACAGATGTCAGTGATAGATTCTTTACTCAGAGTGTAGTAAGGGTGTGGAATGCCTTGCCCACAACAGTAGTAGACTCGCCAACTTTGAGGGCATTTAAATGGTCATTTGATAAATATAGGGATGAGAATGGAATAATGTAGGTTAGATGGGCTTCAGATTGGTTTCACAAATGGGTGCAACATTGAGGGCTGAAGGGCCTGAACTGTGCTGTAATGTTCTATGTCCTGTGTGTGTGTGCATTTGAGATTTGTGCGTGTCTGTGATTTGTGTGTTAGACTGTACGTGTGTCAATGTGTATGTATTAGACTGTGTGTGAGAGTGTGAGTGTTTGAGTTAGACTATGAATGTGTGTGTGTGTTTGTTTGTATAGGGAAGGTGCATGTTAAGCAGCATCAATGGCTGTGAAGATATTTCATGAAGGTCCAGTGAGTAACTCTCTAATTGTACAACCATCTCCCTCTGAGACTGTGTTCTCCTCCGGATTCTCCCTGTCCCTTTCTCCAGCTGTTGGAATGCACACAGTTTTCATGGTGGCAGGTTTCCCAAAGTACAGTCCACTCCCCGGCCCAGTCTGAGGGACAGCTGATACCCAAACAGACAGCGTACAGCCGCTGCAGGCTGGAAGGTGACAGCCGGGTGGAAGCAATACCCTGTTCCTCCCTGAGGCATCAGTGTGACTGGGGCACAGAGACCCCTGGAAAGATACAAACACAATCTCAAAGAAAACGTGCTGAGGAACGTACTAACAGGAAAAGGGAACAGAGAAGAGAATGAAGAGAGCACAAGACCGCGGTCTGAACAAATCTTAAAATAGATTATTGAAAAACATTGTCTCTGAGCTGGGTCCCTGTGTCTCTGGGCTGGGTGACTGTGTGTCTGGGCGACTGTGTGTCTGGGCGGGATCCCTGTGTCTCTGAGCTGGGTGACGGTGTTTCTGAGCTGGGTGACTGTGTCTCTGGGCTGGGTGACTGTGTCTCTGGGCTGGGTGACTGTGTCTCTGGGCTGGGGTCCCTGTGTCTCTGGGCTGGGGTCCCTGTGTCTCCGGGCTGGGCGACTGTGTCTCCGGGCTGGGCGACTGTGTCTCCGGGCTGGGCGACTGTGTCTCCGGGCTGGGCGACTGTGTCTCCGGGCTGGGGTCCCTGTGTCTCCGGGCTGGGGTCCCTGTGTCTCCGGGCTGGGGTCCCTGTGTCTCCGGGCTGGGGTCCCTGTGTCTCCGGGCTGGGGTCCCTGTGTCTCTGGGCTGGGCCTCTGTGTCTCTGGGCCTGGTGACTATGTCTCTGGGCTGGGCGACTGTGTCTCTGGGCTTGGTCCCTGTGTCTCTGGGCTGGGCGACTGTGTCTCTGGGCTTGGTCCCTGTGTCTCTGGGCTGGGCGACTGTGTCTCTGGGCTGGGCGACTGTGTCTCCGGGCTGGGTCCCTGTGTCACCGGGCTGGGTCCCTGTGTCTCCGGGCTGGGTCCCTGTGTCTCCGGGCTGGGTCCCTGTGTCTCCGGGCTGGGTCCCTGTGTCTCCGGGCTGGGTCCCTGTGTGTCTGGGTGGGTCCCTATGTCTCTGGGCTGGGTCGCTGTGCATCTGGGCTTGGTCCCTGTGTCTCTGGGCTGAGTGACTGTGTCTCCTGGCTGGGTCCCTGTGTCTCTGGGCTGGGTGACTGTGCCTCTGGCCTGGGTCCCTGTGTCTCTGGGCGAGGTGACTGTGTCTCTGGGCTGGGTCCCAGTGTCTCTGGGCTGGGCAACTGTGTCTCTGGGCTGGGTGACTGTGTCTCCTGGCTGGGTCCCTGTGTCTCTGGGCTGGGTGACTGTGCCTCTGGGCTGGGTGACTGTGCCTCTGGGCTGGGTGACTGTGCCTCTGGGCGAGGTCCCTGTGTCTCTGGGCTGGGGTCCCTGTGTCTCTGGGCTGGGGTCCCTGTGTCTCTGGGATAGGGTCCCTGTGTCTCTGGGATGGGGTCCCTGTGTCTCTGGGATGGGGTCCCTGTGTCTCTGGGATGGGGTCCCTGTGTCTCTGGGATGGGGTCCCTGTGTCTCTGGGCCTGGTGACTATGTGTCTGGGCTGGGTGACTATGTGTCTGGGCTTGGTCCCTGTGTCTCTGGGTTGGGTCCCTGTGTCTCTGGGCTGGGTCCCTGTGTCTCTGGGCTGGGTGACTGTGTCTCTGGGCTGGGTGACTGTGTCTCTGGGCTGGGTGACTGTGTGTCTGGGCTGGGTGACTGTGTGTCTGGGCTGGGTCCCTGTGTCTCTGGGTTGGGTCCCTGTGTCTCTGGGCTGGGTGACTGTGCGTCTGGGCTGGGCCCCTGTGTCTCTGGGCCTGGTGACTATGTGTCTGGGCTGGGTGACTATGTGTCTCCTGGCTGGGTCCCTGTGTCTCCGGGCTGGGTCCCTGTGTCTCTGGGCTGGGTCCCTGTGTCTCTGGGCTGGGTCCCTGTGTCTCTGGGCTGGGTGACTGTGTGTCTGGGCTTGGTCCCTGTGTCTCTGGGCTGGGCGACTGTGTCTCCGGGCTGGGTGACTGTGTCTCCGGGCTGGGTCCCTGTGTCTCCGGGCTGGGTCCCTGTGTCTCTGGGTTGGGACCCTATGTCTCTGGGCGAGGTGACTGTGTCTCTGGTGGTCCCTGTGTCTCTGGGTTGGGACCCTATGTCTCTGGGCGGGGTGACTGTGTCTCTGGTGGTCCCTGTGTCTCTGGGTTGGGTCCCTGTGTCTCTGGGTTGGGTCCCTGTGCGTCTGGGCTGGGTGACTGTGCGTCTGGGCTGGGTGACTGTGCGTCTGGGCTGGGTGACTACATGCTAACAGGTTCTACATTGAGCTGTGGGATATTTCTGGTCGCTCTCTCTCTCTCTCTCTCTCTGCTTTCGAACAGTTTGCTGTTCCGGGTGCTGCATGCTCCTTATTTGCCTCGTACTCCTTGGAAAATATCTTGGGAGAAACCGGGTCACATGTAAGACGTAATTTTTCTCCCAGCGGTATGATGTTTCATCATGAGCCAGGCACCTATACTTTGTTTGATTAGTTTCCGTGCAGGCCCGCTGTCAAGGAAAGGCCGCCAGCATTCTCAAACCCTCTCAGTGATATGTGTTATGTGGAGCTGCTTCTTTCAAACTGAAATATCATGGCGGCTGTATCAGGCTGAGAAAAGACCCAATCCCTCCCTCCAACAACGGAGGCAGCTACCTGCTCATCACACTGCACCGAGGAGGGGGTCACACACTGACACAGTGTGCGAATCATTGCTCTCTCACAGCCAGAGGACAGAGCACACACTGTCTCAGGGCACTGGCACTGAGTCCAATGAAGCAGCTTATCACTGGCACTGGCAGGGTGGGGCATTATAGTTGTGTGGCAGGCTTTATAGAGTTACAGTTTGTGAAAACCCAAAGATGGTCTTTAACCTCAGAAAGACACAAACCCAGGAGAAAAAAAGTACTGATAGGGAATAACCCACCTTCTAGATAGTTCACCACGGATCTAAGTGAAGTTCAAGCTGAATTACTGATCAATACTTCACTCCTTATGGTTTCACAATTCCAGTACATTTCTCCAAGATGAAATCATTTTGGAGGCGACCTTCCACCTAAGTTTGCATATGTAAATATGACCAAAATAGCATCATGCATCAATTTGCATGGAAAATAGGGACAGGAGGAGACCATGCGGCTCTGCCAGTCCACCTCCCCGTTTAATCTGATCATGGCTGATCATCCAACTCAGTATCTTCTCTGGGTCAGACAGACAGTGGGCACTGGTGGGGTTCCTGGATCCCTGGGCTGGATGGCTGACTCTGGTGGAATCTCAGACTAGTTACAGCACAGGGGTAGGCCATTCAGCCTATTATTATTGTACTGGCTCTCTGAAGAAATTGATGTTAACTGTGCCCCAAACAGCAGTATCACCATGTTTAATCCACCCATTCCCCCTTTCAGACTGTAATCTAAATCCCTCCCCCATCATAAAGCCTCTCTCTAAACCGACTCTCTAACCCGTCTTTAAAGCTTCTCTCTAAAGCCCCTCACTAACCCACTTTCTAACCTGTCAACAGCATTGTGTCTGGATGCATCACTACCTGGCATGGTAACTGTACCATTCAAGATCGGAGATGGTTACAGAGAGTGGTGAACTCGGCCCAGACAATCACAAAGGCTAACTTCCCATCTATAGAATCCATCAATCAGGCCCGCTGTCAAGGAAAGGCCGCCAGCATTCTCAAAGATCCACCCCACCCTGGCAAAGTTTTTCTACAACCGCTACCATCGGGGAGAAGGTACAGAAGCCTGAACACACGCACCAGCCGGTTTCACAACAGTTTCTACCCGACTGTTGTTAGAATACTGAATGGACTCACAAACTCTTAACATTTGCCTGTACCTGTGTTTTTGTTTTTGCCGCTGTTTACCTATTATTTACTATCTCTGCTACTTAACTCTGTGAGCTGCCTGTATTGCTCACAAGACAAAGATTTTCACTGTGCCTCAGTACACGTGACAATAAATTCAATTCAATTCAATTCAGCTCCCCCCTCTAAAGTTCCCCCAGTCTAACCCCCTCTCTAAACACTCCCTACCTAAAGCCTCCCTCTAATCCCCTCTCTAACCCCCCTCTCCAACTCCCCTTCTCTAACCTCCCCTCTCTATACCTCCTCTAACCCCTGTTTTCTAATGCCCTTCTCTTAAACCCCCTGTAATCCCCTTCCCTAACTCCCCTCTAACACCCCCCCAGCCTCCCTCTCAGCCCCCCAATCCCCCCAACCTCCCCCCAGTAATCCCCCCACCTCCAAAGTCCCACCGCACTCTCAGGCAGTACATTCCAGAACCGAACTACTCACTGCACGACCAAGGTTCTCTGTGTGATCTCCTTGAATCTGTGCCCTCTCGCCTGATCCTTTCATGAGTTGGAGCAGTTTATGGTGATCTGCACAGACCTTTCACACACAAACAGGTCTCCTCCCCACCTTCTCTTCTCTCAGGATCACAGCCCCAGCTTCTCCAATCTATCCACGTTCCTCATCCCTGAAACCTTTCTCATCAGTTTCTTTCTGCGCTCTCTCTAATGCCTCCACACCCACTGAGTTGACCTAATGGGTGTCTTTTTAATAAACAATTAGTATTTGTTAAAACGTTTCCTGTCTGTTAGACATCACCTCCCCTGACATAGAGACTGTTAAAAAGAAACAAAGACGATCAAAACAATGACAGAAAACAGAGGTTGGGAATAAAGAGCTCATTCTTGTGTTGACAGGCGTGAGCAGTGGGGGACTGCAAGGATCCACTGGGTACCAGCTGGTCACAATCTTCATCGATGATCTGGACGTGGAGACCAACTGCAATATTTCCAAATTTGCATATGATACAAAACTTGGTGGGATGTGAGCTGTGAGGATTTATACAGAGCAAGAACAATGTGGAAAGTATGAAGTTATCCAGGAATATTAATGGTGCAGGGTATGTCTTAAACACAGAGAGATTGCAAACTGTTCATGTTCAAAGGGACCTGGGTGTCCTTGTTTGTAAGTCACTGCAAATTCAGCAAGCAATTCCCAAGGGAAACCTTATGTTAGCCTTTACCTCAAGAGCATTTGAGTACAGGAGCCTACGGAGTATGGGGTACAGCCTGACCTTCTCCTATAAGGAAGGATATGCTTTCCATTGAGACAATACAACAGAGGGTCACCAGACTGACTCCTGGGAATGGTGAGACTGTCCTATTAGGAGAGATTGTGGAGATTGGGCCTGGATTCCCTGGAGGTGACACTTTAAAAAAAAATGGATAAATGGAGTAGATTAAGGAAGGATGGTACCTCCTGGATGTGGAGACTCACAACCTGGGACACAGTCTCTGAGTAAAAGGCAAGCTATTGCAATGATTAGGAACCAGTTCACTCAGAGGGCAGTTTGAGGCAGCTGCACTATTACAGTAACTTCAAGATGGCGACTCTGATAAATTTCTAGTTGCTACTGACAACAAAGGACATGGGGATGGTGTGGGAATCTAGTTTTGAGGTGGATAATCAACCATTATTTTAAATGGTGCAGCAGACTTGAGGGGCAGAATGGCCTACTCATTTTATAATGGCTGACACAGAGTGCTTCATCTCGTGCCTCCAGAAAGGTCACTTGAGAGAGATGGAAGGAGCCAACGGCAGCCATCTATCCCAATGGCTGCATCCAATCAGGATCCCCAGATGGAGCATGCTATTAGTGAGTCAATGACCACAATGGAAACCATGTCACCATAGCAACACCATATTGATAACCCATACTGAAAAGTTTACATTTAAACAACAAATGAATGAATCCATGACTGAAGCAGATGAAAGAACACCAGGGAACAGAGGGACAGGAAGCCATTCCACCCACCCCTCCCCAACTCCCTACCTCTCCATCCTCTACTCCCCAATTAGCAGCAAATGTTTCTCTCTATCTCCAGTATCTGTCTGCTCAACATATTCAGAAATTAGTTTAAATCACCCATTAATCTCTAAAATTCCAGGGAATACAACATCCTGAGTTTACTTTATCTCTCCTTGTGATTTAGCCCTGGGAGTATGGGACATCTCAGTCACAGACTGGAGATAGGAAAAGAGGACATTGATGAGGCCACTTTTGGAATACTGCATTCACTTCTGGTCTCCCTGCTATAGGAAGAATGTGCAAAACTTGAAAGGGTGCAGAAAGGATTTACAAGGATGTTGCCAGAGTTGGAGGGTTTGAGCTGTAGGGAGAGGCTGAACAGGCTGGGGCTGTTTTCCCTGGAGCGTCGGAGGCTGAGGGGGACCTTACAGAGGTTTATAAAATTATGAGGGGCGTGGATTGGATAAATTGACAAAGTCTTTTCCCTGGGGTGGGGGAGCCCACAACTAGAGGGCATAGGTTTAGGGTGAGAGGGGAAAGATATAAAAGGGACCTAAGGGGCAACTTTTTCACACACAGAGGGTGGTCCATGTATGGAATGAGCTGCCAGAGGATGTGGTGGAGACTGGTACAATTACAACATTTAGAAGGCATCTGGATGGGTATATGAATAGGAAGGGTTTGGAGGGATATGGGCCGGGTGCTGGCAAGTGGGACTAGATTGGGTTGGGATATCTGGTCGGCGTGGCTGAGTTAGACCGAAGGCTCTGTTTCTGTGCTGTACATCCCTATGACTCTAGGCTAGCCTTATGGAAATGGATAACACTCTGGGGGATATTATCAGTGAACACGGGTCTAACTGTGTCCAATACACTTGTTGTTGTGGTCAAGGTCAGAATACATCTTGCAGGTCATACTTCCCTTACTCAAATTACAGCAATATTCCTCACCCGAATCCGAGTTGATGTACACTCCTTGTCTGTCCTCAGCCGTGTGGGTTATTACGGATTGTTCTCTCAGTGGTTTAGCAATTGCTGTCAGGCAATTCTCTCATTCCAAACATTCACCGGGGCATTATCTCCTCGTTCCCCATCCCTGCATTCCAGATATCACAGTGACAGAGGATTCTATCCACTCAGAAAAACCTCATTCACATCACCCAGCTGTTCTCAAATTGAGCTCCAAATTCCTAGTTTCATTCTGATTGGGCATTTATTCCATATTCTGTTCACTGACTGTGTCTGGATAACAGACCAAAATCCTACCTTTTATCATTTAAACAGGAAGCAGTTCACAGAAGTTCCATCTCACAATCTCCATTGCTGCTTTCCAGGATGGAGGGATGGAGTTTTGCAAGGGATCAGAGGCTGTCATTTGACTTCCAAATAAATGTCCCGACAATCCGTCCATCCCAGTTCACTCCCTGCATTGCTGGGATCCTCTCTATACCCCCTCGCTGCTGGGGGTCCCCATTCTTTCACCCCACCCCACATCTCACTCCCACTGCCGCCACCTTGTGAATCTCCTCTCCCACAGCAATCTCCTGCTATTTGTTTCGGGGGGACCTCTCACAGGTATGATGCATGGCTATATGGGTGTCTGTGCATTTTCATATGTGTTCTTGTGTATGTGTGTGCACATGCATACATGCATGTAAGTGTGTGTGTGCATGTGTACGTGCGGGTGTGTATGTACATGCATGTACACGTGTGCGCGTATACATGTGTATATGTGCGTGTACATGTGTGAGCACGTGTACATGTGTACGTGTCTATGCATGTGTACATGTGTTTGCATGCACGTGCACGTGTGCCTGTACGTGTGTGTGTGTTTGTGTGTATGTATGTGTGTGAGCATTGATGTGCATGTGTGCACGTGTGTATGCATTGTGTGTGTGTACATATGTGCATATGTGTGTGTATGTACATGTGTACATGTGTGTATGCACATGTGTGTGTATGTGTACGTGTGTGTGCGCATGTGCATGTGTGTATGTGCATGTATGTGCTTGTGTGTATGTGTGCGTACGTGTGTGTGCATGTGCATGTGCGTATGCATGTGTGTGTATACGTACATGCACGTGTGTGCACACGTGAGCGTGTATGTGCGTATGTGTGAGTACGTGCATGTGCCTGTGTGTACGTGTGTGTGTATGTGCGTGTGCGCGCTTGTGCATGAATGTGCTTGTGCGTGTGTGTGCATGTGTGTGCGTGCGTGCATGTATGTGTAAGTGTGTATGTGTGTATGTGCATGCGTGTGTACATGTATATGTGTGTGTGTACACGTGTGCATATGCGTGTGTATGCGCGTGTGCCTATGAGTGTACGTGTGTATGTGCGCGTGTGTATGAGACGGTGGAAAAATGTCAAATGGTGAAAACAGGGTCAGACAGAGACCAGCCGCTGTAATAGGGAGAGATACTCAGAAACCTCAAAAGACAAGGAACTGATTGCGGAATAAATATAGGAAAGGTTCAGTTGCCTGCCTGATGTCTCCACACTCTGTCACTACTCCATACACTACCTGTGCGAGAATTGCAAAATTAATTGTTTTAATTGCATGCTTTTAATTGGTAGATTGCTGGTTGTGGTTTGGAGTATTAGTGAATTCACTGTCAACACTAATTAAAGCAATCAGTGTCTTTGAAAAGCAGTAATTCTCATCAAACTACATCTGCTTTCAGTGCAGTACATCCTGTGAATGGCACAGCATTGCAAAGTAGCATCACTGTGCTATTACATGCTGCTCCTACATCACTGGTCCTTGTCACACTTACTTATTATTTAGATCAAAGAGGGAGCTTCAATCCAGGCTCACAGTGTGAGTGGTTGGATGGCAGCAGTTGTGAAAGTAGTTGCTAATCTGCTGGAGTAATGGCAAATGGGGTGGTACACTCGCAGTCCAGCTCCAGTCAGGCCACTTGGACATGTCAAACAGCTGAGAGCCACACTGCAGGCTTACACAGTGCCTCTGGGCATCCTGGGGTCAGCCAGTGAGTTGGAACTGGAATGTCACTTACTTCAGGACTCTCAGCAGACAGCCTACGGAGGCTATTTTGTTCAGTAAAAAAGCGTATTTAAAAACTGCGGGCATATGTGGAATGAGCTGCAACAGGAAGTGGTAGAGGCAGGTACAATTACAACATTTAAAAGGCATTGGATGGTACATGGATAAGCATTGGATAGGAAACGTTTAGAGGGATATGGGTTGAAAGTGTGGTGCTGGAAAAGCACAGCAGGTCAGGCAGCATCCGAGGAGCAGGAGAGTTGATGTTTTGGGCATAAGCCCTTCATCAGGAATGTTCTGATGATCAGTCACCAGACACAAAACATTGACTCTAAAATATCAGGACAGTGCGCACTGCACTCTCCTAACCTTAGAGGGATATGGGCCAGATGCTGGTAAATGGGACTAGTTCAGTTTAAGAAACTGGATGAGTTGGGCCGATGGCTCTGATCCGTGTTCTGTGACTCTCTGACTCTTCAGCGAACTATAATAAAGTGCCACAATTAAATTTTAAAAATATTTCTCCAGAAAAAGGCACCGAGTGGAAAAATAATTCCATCTTAGAAATTATGAAAATTAAATCAATGTCAGCCAGTACTGACAGGATAATTATCTAGTTATCTCAACTGTGGGGAAAACTGGCAGTTTGAATGCATTCAGGTGTGGGCTTGGAAATTAACAACAAAATCAGAAATTGCTGGAGAAACTCAGCAGGTCTGTCAGAATCAGTAGGAAAAAAGCAGAGTTAACATTTCAGAACATCTGTTCTGATGATCAGTCACCAGACGCAAAATATTGACTCTAAAACATCAGGACTGTGTGCACTCTGCTGATCCTCCAAGGGCAAGGGAATGGGATCACAATGAGAATGTAGAATCCCCATGTAGAGCCTGATGTCTTACGCAGTGGCATTAAGGTCCAGGTGGGAGAAAGATGCTCCGATTTTGGAAACCTTTAATGGAAGGAGCTGGAGTGAGGTAGAGCTGGTGCTCAAGGTGTGACTGGTAAAAACTATCCCAACGATCTGAAGAATTCATTGGCAGATGGACCAAGAGTTGTGATTTATTGAAACAAAACAAGTTTTAGAGTCACAGAATCATAGGGATGTACATCACGGAAACAGACCCTTCGGTCCAATTCGGTGAAAATGAGGACTGCAGATGCTGGAGATCAGAGTCAAGATTAGAGTGGTGCTGGAAAGGCACAGCAGGTCAGGCAGCATCCGCGGAGCAGAAAAATCGATGTTTTGGGCAAAAGCCCTTCAACAGGAATCCCTTCGGTCCAACTCGTTCATGCCGACCAGATATCCTAACCTAATCTGATCCCATTTGCCAGCACCTGGCCCATATCCCTCCAAACCCTTCCCATTCATATATCCACCCAGATGTCTTTTAAATGCTGTAATTGTACCAGCCTCTACCATTTCTTCTGCTAGCCCATTCCACGGATGCACCACCCTCTGTGGGAAAAGGTTGCCCCTTAGGTCCCTTTTATATCTTTCCCCTCTCACCCTAAACCTACGACCTCCAGTTCTGGATTGCCCCACCCCAGGGAAAGGACCTTGTCTATTTACACTATCCATGCCCCTCATGATTTAAAAAACTTCTATAAGGTCACCCCTCAGCCTCCGACGCTCCAGGGAAAACAGCCCCAGCCTGTTCAGCCTCTACCTGTAGCTCAAATCCTCCAACCCTGGCAACATCCTTGTAAATCTTTTCTGAACCCTTTCAAGTTTCACAACACCTTTCCGATAGGAAGGAGACCAGAATTGCACGCAATATTCCAACAGCGGCCTAACCAATGTCCTGTACAGCCGCAACATGACCTCCCAACTCCTGTACTCAATACTCTGACCAATAAAGGAAAGCATACCAAACACCTTCTTCGCTATCCTATCTACCTGCGACTCCACTTTCAAGGAGCTATGAACCTGCACTCCAAGGTCCTTTTGTTCAGGAACGCTCCCCAGGACCTTACCATTAAGTGTATAAGTCCTGCTAAGATTTGCTTTCCCAAAATGCAGCACCTCACATTTATCTGAACTAAACTCCATCTGCCACTCCTTAGCCCATTGGCCCATCTGATCAAGATCCTGTTGTAATCTGAGGTAACCTCCTTCGCTGTCCACTACACCTCCAATTTTGGTGTCATCTGCAAACTTACTAACTGTCCCTCCTATGTTCACATCTAAATCATTTATATAAATGACGAAAAGTAGAGGACCCAGCATCGATCCTTGTGGCACTCCACTGGTCACAGGCCTCCAGTCTGAAAAGCAACCCTCCACCACCACCCTCTGTCTTCTACCTTTGAGCCAGTTCTGTATCCAAATGGCTAGTTCTCCCTGTATTCCATGAGATTTAACCTTGCTAACCAGTCTCCCATGGGGAACCTTGTTGAATGCCTTACCGAAGTCCATATAGATCATGTCCACCGCTCTGCCCTCATCAATCCTCTTTGTTACTGAGACAGGCCCTTCAGTCTTCGATGTTGCACCGACCTGTGGAATCAATCCGAAGTATTCTACACTATTCCAGTTTCATCCATTTGTTTATCCAATGACCATTTAAATGCCCTTAAAGTTGGCAAGATAGCTATTGTTGCAGGCAGGGCATTCCACACCCCTACTACTCTCTGAATAAAGAAAATACCTCTGACATCTGTCTTATATCTATCAACCCTCAACCTAAAGCAATGTCCCCTGTGCTAGCCTTTTTCAAAAAACTCAATCAAGTTTGTGAGACATGATTTCCCACGCACAAAGCCATGTTGACTATCCCTAATCAGTCCTTGCCTTTCCAAATACATGTACATCCTGTCCTTCTGGATTCCCTCCAACAACTTGCCCACCACCAACATCAGGCTTACCGGTCTATAATTCCCTGGCTTGTCCTTACCACCTTTCTTAAATAGTGGCACCATGTTAGTTAACTTCCAGTCTTCCTGCGCCTCACCTGTGACTATCAATGATACAAATTTCTCAGCAAGGGACCCAGCAATCACTTCTCCAGCTTCCCACAGAGTTCTCGGGTACACCTGATCAGGTCCTGGGGATTTATACACTTTTATGCGTTTCAAGACATCCAGCACTTCCTCCTCTGTAATATGGACATTTTTCAAGGTGTCACCATCTATTTCCCCACATTCTATATCTTCCCCACAATAAACACTGATGCAAAATACTCATTTATTATCTGCCCCATCTCCTGCTGTTCCACACAAGGGCCACCTTGCTGATCTTTGAGGGGCTCAATTTGCTCCTGAGTTACCCTTTTGGCCTTAATGGATTCTCCTTAACAGTATTTGCCAAAGTTACCTGATGTTTCCTTTTTGCCCTCCTGATTTCCCTCTTATATATACTCCTACTGCCTTTAGATAGCAGTAATATCATTGCATTAATTTAAAATTATATATTACATCATTATTATCATTAATGCAAGACTGTCCAATCATCCTGTTAATATAATGCTCCTACATGACTGTGTGTCATATCACAGTGAAAACAATATTGTGATATCACAGTGTTATTATAAAGGTAAGGGTAAAATTGCCATAGACCTTTCAGACCAGAGGGCTGCTCTCACTAGAGAGAGAGAGAGAGAGATGACTAGTGTTGAGTTTAACCTAAGGGTCACCATGCCTTCGGTGAGGACAGAGATTGAGAAGGAGAGTCCTTCATGGTAACCAGAGCTGCTGATGGGACTAATACAATGCTATGATATATCACCATTAGTACAGTACAATGATATCACGGTCCATCTGAGCACTATCATCTCACTGTTAGTACTGTACAACACAAACATATCTCCACTTATATATCACTGTCAGATCATTGCATTCATACAATCCTATAATTGCACAGTTAATATAATACTCTCACAGCACTATGTTAACATGTCACTGTCAGATCATCATGTTAACATATAGCTATCATCTCACCGTTAATATTATAGTGTCATATTGACTTTCATATAAAAACATACCTTGCTACCGTGATAATATGACACTATGATAATGCCATTAATATACTACTGTCATACCATGGTGGCATTAAATAACGTGATAACACCACGAATATAATACTCTCACATCACCATCATACCACTATTAATATAAGACAATTATATGACCATTAACATCATAGGAACATATCTCCATGTTCACGGAAAACTGTCTTATCATGGTAATATATATGATCACATCACCATTTATATACACTGTCATATCTCCACATTAATATAATGCAACCATATCACCATGTTAAAAAAAGTTGTCCATATATGATTCTGTTAATACAGGTCTGTCATATCCCCACATGAATACAATGCTATAACATAGCACGAACATAATTCGATTAGGCCACGTCCATACCTTCTCACATTTCCCTCTCCACAGACGCTATATAAGCACCCTGTTTATATCCTTGTACATCTCCACCTGAATATAATACTGTCTCCCCATTAATACAACACCCTCACTCCCCATTAATACAACACCCTCACTCCCCATTAATACAACACCCTCACTCCCCATTAACACAATATCCTCACTCCCCATTATAACAACACCCTCACTCCCCATTAATACAACACCCTCACTCCCCATTAATACAACACCCTCACTCCCCATTAATACAACACCCTCACTCCCCATTAATATAAAATCCTAACTCCTCGGTAATACAATAGCCTCACACCCCATTAATACAATACGCTCACTCCCCATTAATACAACACCCTCACTCCCCATTAACACAACACCCTTACTCCCATTAACACAACACCCTCACTCCCCATTGATACAATACTCTGACTCTCCATTAATACAACACCCTCACTCCCCATTAATATAATACCCTCACTCCCCATTAATACAATACTCTCACTCTCCATTAATACAATACCCTTACTCCCCATTAATACAGGACCCTCTCTCTCGATTCATATAATACCCCCGCTCCCAATTAATACAATAGCGTCACATCCCATTAATACATTACCCTCACTCTCCATTAATACAATACACTCTCTTCCCATTTATACCATACACTCTCTCCCCATTAATATAATACTCACTCCCCAATAATACAATACTCTCATTCCCCATTAATACACCTCACTCCCATTAATACAACATCCTCACTCCCCATTAATACAACACCCACACTTGACATTAATACAACACCCTCACTCCCCATTAATACAATACCCTCACTCCCCATTAATACAATACCCTCACTCCCCATTAATACAATACCCTCACTCCCCATTAATACAATACCCTCACTCCCCATTAATACAATACCCTTACTCCCCATTAATACAGGACCCTCTCTCTCGATTCATATAATACCCCCGCTCCCAATTAATACAATAGCGTCACATCCCATTAATACATTACCCTCACTCTCCATTAATACAATACACTCTCTTCCCATTTATACCATACACTCTCTCCCCATTAATATAATACTCACTCCCCAATAATACAATACTCTCATTCCCCATTAATACAACACCTCACTCCCATTAATACAACATCCTCACTCCCCATTAATACAACACCCACACTTGACATTAATACAACACCCTCACTCCCCATTAATACAATACCCTCACTCCCCATTAATACAATACCCTCACTCCCCATTAATACAATACCCTTACTCCCCATTAATACAACACCCTCACTCCCCATTAATACAACACCCTCACTCCCCATTAATACAACACCCTCACTCCCCAATAATGCAACACCCTCACTCCCCATTAACGCAACACCCTCACTCCCCATTAACGCAACACCCTCACTCCAAATTAACGCAACACCCTCACTCCAAATTAACTCAACACCCTCACTCCAAATTAACACAACACCCTCACTCCAAATTAACACAACACCCTCACTCCAAATTAACACAACACCCTCACTCCAAATTAACACAACACCCTCACTCCAAATTAACACAACACCCTCACTCCAAATTAACACAACACCCTCACTCCAAATTAACACAACACCCTCACTCCACTTTAACACAACACTCTCGCACCCCATTAATACAATATCCTCAGTCCCCATTAATACAACACCCTCACTCCCCATTAGTACAATACACTCACTCCCCATTAATACAATAGCCTCACTCCCCATTAGTACAATAGCCTCAGTCCCCATTAATACAATACCCTCTCTCCCCATTAATACAACACCTTCATTCCCCATTAACACAACACCCGCACTCCCCATTAATACAACACCCTCACTCCCCAATAATACAACACCCTCACTCCCCATTAATACAACACCCTCACTCCAAATTAACACAACACCCTCACTCCAAATTAACACAACACCCTCACTCCAAATTAACACAACACCCTCACTCCAAATTAACACAACACCCTCACTCCAAATTAACACAACACCCTCACTCCAAATTAACACAACACCCTCACTCCAAATTAACACAACACCCTCACTCCAAATTAACACAACACCCTCACTCCACTTTAACACAACACTCTCGCACCCCATTAATACAATATCCTCAGTCCCCATTAATACAACACCCTCACTCCCCTTTTATACAACACTCTCACTCCCCTTTTATACAACACCCTCACTCCCCATTAATACAATATCCTCACTCCCCATTTATACAATAGCCTCAGTCCCCATTAATACAATACCCTCTCTCCCCATTAATACAACACCTTCATTCCCCATTAACACAACACCCTCACTCCCCATTAATACAACACCCTCACTCCCCATTAATACAACACCCTCACTCCCCATTAACACAACACCCTCACTCCCCATTAACACAACACCCTCACTCCAAATTAACACAACACCCTCACTCCAAATTAACACAACACCCTCACTCCAAATTAACACAACACCCTCACTCCAAATTAACACAACACCCTCACTCCAAATTAACACAACACCCTCACTCCAAATTAACACAACACCCTCACTCCAAATTAACACAACACCCTCACTCCAAATTAACACAACACCCTCACTCCAAATTAACACAACACCCTCACTCCAAATTAACACAATACCCTCACTCCCCAATAATACAATACTCTCACTCCCCAATAATACAATAATCTCTCTCCCCAATAATACAATAATCTCTCTCCCCAATAATACAACACCCTCACTCCCCATTAACACAACACCCTCACTCCCCATTAACACAACACCCTCAATCCCCATTAATACAATAGCCATACTCCCCATTAATACAATACTCTCACTCCCCATTAATTCAACACCCTCACACCCCTTTAATACAACACCCTCACTCCCCATTAACACAATACCCTCACTCTCCATTGATACAACAGCCTCACTCCCCATTAATACAATACACTAACTCCCCATCAATACATCATCCTCACTCCCCATTAATACAATACACTAACTCCCCATCAATACATCATCCTCACTCCCCATTAATACAATACCTCCACTCCCCATTGATACAATACTCTCACTTCCCATTAACGCAACATCCTCACTCCCCATTAGTACAATACATTCACTTACCCATCATATCACCCTGTTCATACTGTCAGTCCGGATATATGCAATAGTTCCGTCCCCATGAGATTTCGCGTTATGAAAAAAATCGCATCATGTCAGCGCCGTTTAAGCAAATGGGACTGGAATCATGCTATAATTAATACAGGTGAGGAAAGGACACATCGTACAAATAACACTCTAAATTATTCAATCGTGTTGAAGCTAAATCATTTTCAAGAAACATGCATTATAGCAAAACAGCCTGTATAACAGTCTCATATCACCCTGTTAGTACAACACCCTCATATCACCCAGTTAGTACAGCACCCTCAGATTACCCAGTTAGTACAACACCCTCAGATCACCCTGTTTGTACAACACCCTCAGATTAGCCTGTTACTACAACACCCTCAGATCACCCTGTTAGTACAACACCCTCATATCACTCTGTTAGTACAACACCCTCAGATCACCCTGTTAGTACAACACCCTCATATCACTCTGTTAGTACAACACCCTCAGATCACCCTGTTAGTACAACACCCTCAGATCACCCAGTTAGTACAACACCCTCAGATTACCCTGTTAGTACAATACCCTCAGATTACCCAGTTAGTACAACACCTTCATATCACTCTGTTAGTACAACACCCTCAGATCACCCTGTTAGTACAACACCCTCATATCACCCTGTTAGTACAACACCCTCAGATTACCCAGTTAGTACAACATCCTCATATCACCCTGTTAGTACAACACCCTCAGATCACCCTGTTAGTACAACACACTCATATCACCCTGTTGGTGCAACACCCTCATATCACCCTGTTAGTGTAATACCCTCATATTACCCTGTTAGTACAACACGCTCATATCACCCTGTTAGTACAGCACCCTCAGATTACCCAGTTAGTACAACACCCTCAGATTACCCTGTTAGTACAACACCCTTATATCACCCTGTTAGTACAACACCCTCATATCACTCTGTTAGTACAACACCCTCAGATCACCCTGTTAGTACAACACCCTCATATCACCCTGTTAGTACAACACCCTCAGATTACCCAGTTAGTACAACATCCTCATATCACCCTGTTAGTACAACACCCTCAGATCACCCTGTTAGTACAACACCCTCAGATTACCCTGTTTGTACAAAACCCTCATATCACCCTGTTAGTACAGCATCCTCAGATTACCCAGTTAGTACAACACCCTCAGATTACCCTGTTCGTACAACACCCTCATATCACCCTGTTAGTACAGCACCCTCAGATTACCCTGTTAGTACAACACTCTCAGATTACCCTGTTAGTACAACACTCTCAGATTACCCTGTTAGTACAATACCCTCAGATTACCCAGTTAGTACAACACCTTCATATCACTCTGTTAGTACAACACCCTCAGATCACCCTGTTAGTACAACACCCTCATATCACCCTGTTAGTACAACACCCTCAGATTACCCAGTTAGTACAACATCCTCATATCACCCTGTTAGTACAACACCCTCAGATCACCCTGTTAGTACAACACCCTCAGATTACCCTGTTAGTACAACACCCTCAGATTACCCTGTTTGTACAAAACCCTCATATCACCCTGTTAGTACAGCATCCTCAGATTACCCAGTTAGTACAACACCCTCAGATTACCCTGTTCGTACAACACCCTCATATCACCCTGTTAGTACAGCACCCTCAGATTACCCTGTTAGTACAACACTCTCAGATTACCCTGTTAGTACAGCATGCTCATATCACCCTGTTAGAACAACACCCTCAGATTACCCTGTTAGTACAACACTCTCAGATTACCCTGTTAGTACAACACTCTCAGATTACCCTGTTAGTACAACACCCTCATATCACCCTGTTAGTACAACACCCTCATATCACGCTGTTAGTACAACACCCTCAGATTACCCTGTTAGTACAACACTCTCAGATTACCCTGTTAGTACAGCACCCTCAGATTACCCTGTTAGTACAACACCCTCATATCACCCTGTTAGTACAACACTCTCAGATTACCCTGTTAGTACAGCATGCTCTTATCACCCTGTTAGCACAGCACCCTCAGATTACCCTGTTAGTGTACAACACCCTTATATCACGCTGTTAGTACAACACACTCATATCACCCTGTTGGTGCAACACCCTCATATCACCCTGTTAGTGTAATACCCTCATATTACCCTGTTAGTACAACACGCTCATATCACCCTGTTAGTACAGCACCCTCAGATTACCCAGTTAGTACAACACCCTCAGATTACCCTGTTAGTACAACACCCTTATATCACCCTGTTAGTACAACACCCTCATATCACTCTGTTAGTACAACACCCTCAGATCACCCTGTTAGTACAACACCCTCATATCACCCTGTTAGTACAACACCCTCAGATTACCCAGTTAGTACAACATCCTCATATCACCCTGTTAGTACAACACCCTCAGATCACCCTGTTAGTACAGCATCCTCAGATTACCCAGTTAGTACAACACCCTCAGATTACCCTGTTCGTACAACACCCTCATATCACCCTGTTAGTACAGCACCCTCAGATTACCCTGTTAGTACAACACTCTCAGATTACCCTGTTAGTACAGCATGCTCATATCACCCTGTTAGAACAACACCCTCAGATTACCCTGTTAGTACAACACTCTCAGATTACCCTGTTAGTACAACACTCTCAGATTACCCTGTTAGTACAACACCCTCATATCACCCTGTTAGTACAACACCCTCATATCACTCTGTTAGTACAACACCCTCAGATCACCCTGTTAGTACAACACCCTCATATCACCCTGTTAGTACAACACCCTCAGATTACCCAGTTAGTACAACACCCTCAGATTACCCTGTTTGTACAAAACCCTCATATCACCCTGTTAGTACAGCATCCTCAGATTACCCAGTTAGTACAACACCCTCAGATTACCCTGTTCGTACAACACCCTCATATCACCCTGTTAGTACAGCACCCTCAGATTACCCTGTTCGTACAACACTCTCAGATTACCCTGTTAGTACAGCATGCTCATATCACCCTGTTAGAACAACACCCTCAGATTACCCTGTTAGTACAACACTCTCAGATTACCCTGTTAGTACAACACTCTCAGATTACCCTGTTAGTACAACACCCTCATATCACCCTGTTAGTACAACACCCTCATATCACGCTGTTAGTACAACACCCTCAGATTACCCTGTTAGTACAACACTCTCAGATTACCCTGTTAGTACAGCACCCTCAGATTACCCTGTTAGTACAACACCCTCATATCACCCTGTTAGTACAACACTCTCAGATTACCCTGTTAGTACAGCATGCTCTTATCACCCTGTTAGCACAGCACCCTCAGATTACCCTGTTAGTGTACAACACCCTTATATCACGCTGTTAGTACAACACACTCATATCACCCTGTTGGTGCAACACCCTCATATCACCCTGTTAGTGTAATACCCTCATATTACCCTGTTAGTACAACACACTCATATCACCCTGTTGGTGCAACACCCTCATATCACCCTGTTAGTGTAATACCCTCATATTACCCTGTTAGTACAACACGCTCATATCACCCTGTTAGTACAGCACCCTCAGATTACCCAGTTACTACAACACCCTCAGATTACCCTGTTCGTACAACACCCTCATATCACCCTGTTAGTACAGCACCCTCAGATTACCCTGTTAGTACAACACTCTCAGATTACCCTGTTAGTACAGCATGCTCATATCACCCTGTTAGAACAACACCCTCAGATTACCCTGTTAGTACAACACTCTCAGATTACCCTGTTAGTACAACACTCTCAGATTACCCTGTTAGTACAACACCCTTATATCACCCTGTTAGTACAACACCCTTATATCACCCTGTTAGTACAACACTCTCAGATTACCCTGTTAGTACAGCATGCTCATATCACGCTGTTAGTACAACACCCTCATATCACCCTGTTAGTACAACACCCTCAGATTACCCTGTTAGTACAACACCCTCATATCACCCTGTTAGTACAACACCCTCAGATTACCCTGTTAGTACAACACCCTCAGATTACCCTGTTAGTACAACACCCTCATATCACCCTGTTAGTACAACACCCTCAGATTACCCTGTTCGTACAGCATGCTCATATCACCCTGTTAGTACAGCACCCTCAGATTACCCTGTTAGTCCAACACGCTCATATCACGCTGTCAGTACAACACGCTCATATCACTCTGTTAGTATAACACCCTCATATCACGCTGTTAGTACAACACTCTCAGATTACCCTGTTAGTACAACACCCTTAGATTATCCTGTTAGTACAACACTCTCAGATTACCCTGTTAGTACAACACGCTCATATCACGCTGTCAGTACAACACCCTCATATCACCCTGTTAGTGCAATACCCTCATATCACCCTGTTAGTACAACACCCTCAGATTACCCTGTTAGTACAACATGCTCATATCACTCTGTTAGTACAACACCCTCCGATTACCCTGTTAGTACAACACCTTCATATCACCCTGTTAGTACAACACCCTCAGATTACCCTGTTAGTACAACACGCTCATATCACCCTGTTAGTACAACACCCTCAGATTACCCAGTTAGTACAACACCCTCATATCACCCTGTTAGTACAACACCCTCAGATTACCCAGTTAGTACAACACCCTCATATCACCCTGTTAGTACAACACCCTCAGATTACCCTGTTAGTACAACATGCTCATATCACCCTGTTAGTACAACACCCTCATATCACCCTGTTAGTACAACACCCTCAGATTACCCTGTTAGTACAACATGCTCATATCACCCTGTTAGTACAACACCCTCAGATTACCCTGTTAGTACAACACCCTCAGATTACCCTGTTAGTACAACATGCTCATATCACCCTGTTAGTACAACACCCTCATATCACCCTGTTAGTACAACAGCCTCAGATTACCCTGTTAGTACAGCATGCTCATATCACCCTGTTAGTACAACACGCTCATATCATGCTGTTAGTACAACACGCTCATATCACCCTGTTAGTACAACACCTTCATATCATGCTGTTAGTATAGCACCCTCATATCATACTGTTAATATTACCCTGTAAGTACAATACCCTCATGGGAAGCAGTTATAGTACTCTCATGTCACCCTGTTAGTACAACGCCCACACATCTCTGTGAAGACAGGGTCATCATCCTGTTAATGTAGCACTCCCATTTCACCATGTTAATACAACACTGTGATATCACTCTGATAGTGTAAAACTCTGATATGACCCTGATAATATAACACTCGCATATCATCCTGTTAATACAGCAATCTCGTATTTGCCTGTTAATGAAACACTCTGATATCTCCTTGTTAATACAGCACTCTCATATCACCCTGTAATACAGCACTCTCATATCCCCCGTTAATGTAAGACTCTTGCATCCCCCATTAATACAACACTCTCAGATTCCCTGTTAATTTAATACTCTCATATCTCCCTTTTAGTACAGCACTTTCATATCCCCCGTTAATTCAGCACTCTCATATCCCCCTGTTAATGTAACACTCTCATATCCTCTTGTTAATACGACTCCCTCATATCCCTCTGTTAATGTAAAACTCTCATATCACCAGATAATACAGCACTCTCTTATCCCCTGTTAATGTAACACTCTCATATCACCCTGTTAATACAGCACTCTCATATCTTGTTGTTAATACAACTCCCTCATATCCTTCTGTTAATGTAACACTCTCATGTCACCCTGTTAGTACAGCATTCTCATATCACCCTGCTAATGTAAAACTCTCATATCCCCCGCTAATGTAACACTCTCATATCCCCCGGCTAATGTAACACTCTCATATTCCCCTGTTAATACAGCATTCTCAAATCCCCCCAGTTAATGTAACACACTGATATGTGTCAGTATTGCAGTTGAACAAAGGGAACTATGGAGCTATGGGAGGAGCGGGCCTAAGTTCAATGGTACAATACCCAAGCAGGGATGGCAGTGGAACAACAATGGCAGGTATTTCTGGATATAATGCAGATGGTGCAGGATCAGTCCTTTCCAAAGAGGAAGAAAGATCCGAAGGGGAGTCAGGGGTGGCTGTGGCTGACAAGGGAAGTTAAGGACTGTATAAAGATAAAAGAGAAGTATAACATAGCAGAGGTGAGCAGGAAATCAGAGGACTGGGAAACTTTTAAAGAGTAACAGAGGATAACTAAAAACACAATACATGGAGAAAAATTGAGGTACGGAGGCAAACTGGCCTAAAATATAGAGGAGGATAGTAAAAGCTTTTTTAGGTATGTGCAAAGAAAAAAAATGGTTAAGATTAAAATCGGGCCCTTGAAGATAGAATTGGGTGAATTTATTATAGGGAACAAGGAAATGGCAGAAGAGTTGAATAGGTCCTTTGGATCTGTCTTCACTGGGGAAGACACAAGCAACCTCCCAGATATAATAGTGGCTGAAGCACCTAGGGTAATGGATGAACTGAAGGGTTTATATTAAGCAGGAAATGGTGTTGGATAGACTGTTAGGTCTGAAGGCTGAGAAGTCCCCGGGACCTGATGATCTGCATCCCAGGGTACTTAAGGAGGTGGCTCTAGAAATTGTGGATGCATTGGTAATCATTTTCCAATGTTCTATAGATTCAGGATCAGTTCCTATGGAATTGAGAGTGGCTAATGTTGTCCCACTTTTCAAGAAAGGAGGGAGAGAGAAAACAGGGAATTATAGACCAGTTAACCTGACGTCAATAGTGGGAAAGATGCTGGAGTCAATTATAAAAGATGAAATTATGACTCATTTGGATAGCAGTAACAGGAGAGGTCAGAATCAGCATGGATTTATGAAGGGGAAATCGTGCTTGACTAATCTTCTGGAATGTTTTCAGTGTGTAACTATGAAGATGGACAAGGGAGAGCCAGCGGATGTAGTGTACCTGGACTTTCAGAAAGCCTTTGATAGAGTCCCGCATGGGACATTAGAGAGCAAAATTAGGGCAGATGGTACTGGGGGCAAAATATTGACTTTGATTGAAAATTGGCTGGCTGACAGGAAGCAAAGGGTAGTGATAAACGGGTCCCTTTCGGAATGGCAGGCGGTGACCAGTGGGTTACCACAAGGTTCGGTGCTGGGACTACATTAATGATATAGATGAAGGCATTAAAAGTAATATTAGCAAATATGCTGATTACACAAAGCTGGGTGGCAGGGTGAATGTGAGGAGGATGTTATGAGAATACAGGATGACTTGGACAGGCTAGGTGAGTGGACAGATGCATGACAGAAGCAGTTTAATGTGGATAAATGTGTGGTTATCCACTTTGGTGGCAAGAACAGGAAGACAGATTACTATTTAAACGGAGTAAAGTTAGGTAAAGGGGAAGGACAACGAGATCTGGGTGTTCTTGTACATCAGTCAATGAAAGCAAGCATGCAGGTACAGCAGACAGTGAAGAAAGCCTATGGCATGCTGGCCTTCATAACAAGAGGAATTGAGTATAGGAGCAAAGAGGTCCTTCTTCAGCTGTCCAGTGCCCTGGTGAGACCGCACCTGGACTTTTGTGTGTAGTTTTGGTCTCCACATTTGAGGAAGGACATTCTGGCTATTAAGGGAGTGCAGCATAGGTTCATGAGGTCAATTCCCAGAATGGCAGGACTATCATATGTTGAAAAATTGGAGTGACTGGGCTTGTATACACTTGAGTTTAGAAGGATGAGAGGGGATCTGATTGAGACGTATAAGATTATTAAAGGATTGGACACTCTGGAGGCAGGAAGCATGTTTCCGTTGATGGGTGAGTCCCGAACCAGAGGACACAGTTTAAAAATAAGGGGTAGGCCATTTAGAACAGAGTTGAGGAGAAACGTCTTCACCCAGAGAGTGGTGGGTGTGTGGAATGCTCTGCCCCAGAAGGCAGTGGAGGCCAAGTCTCTGGATACTTTCAAGAAAGAGATGGATAGAGCTCTTAAGGATAGTGGAATCAAGGGTTTGGGATAAGGCAGTAACAGGACACTGTTATCACCCTGCTAATACATGACCCTCTCTCGCTAGTATCCTTACATACACATAAGGAAGAACACCACTTCAACTAGGGCAACACATCCATCCTAGGACAAGCCAAACAGAGACATGCACGAGAATTCCTAGAAGCATGGTATTCCAACCAGATCTCTATCAACAAACACATCGCGTTAGACCCCATCTACCATCCTTGAGAGAGAAAACAGCAGGAAATGACATCAGCACAGGAAATGACATCACCAACCCAAAGAAACCCATACATACAAATAGAAAGCAGGAATTATCAGCAGTGCTTCACCTGGAGGCCCACTGAAGATGTTACCTAGTAGGGTGATGAAAACGTCTGGAAATGAACAGCGAGCAAACCAACATTCAGAACATCAACCTGAGCTACAAATCTTCTCAAAATTCTCATATCACCCTGTTAATACAGCAGTCTCATACCACCCTGTTCATACAACACCCTCATATCACCCTGTTAACAAAGCACTCTCAGATCCTCCTGTTAATATAACACCCTCATATCACCCTGTTAACAAAGCACTCTCAGATCCCCTGTTAATACAGCACTTATCATATCCCCCTGTTAACATAACACTCTCATATCACCCCGTCAGAACAGCACTCTCATATACCCCTGATAATATAGCACTCTCATTTCCCCCTGACAATACAGCACTCTCATATCCCCCTGTTAATAGAGCTTTCTCATATCCCCCTGTTAATAGAGCTTTCTCATATCCCCTGTTAATGTAACACTCCCATATCCTCATGTTAATGTAAGACTCTTGCACCCCCTCGTTAATACAACACTCTCAGATTCCCTGTTAATTTAACACTCTCATATCCCCCTTTTAATACAGCACTTTCATATCCCCCGTTAATTCAGCACTCTCATATTCCCCTGTTAATATAGCACTCTCATATCCTGCTGTTAATGTAACACTCTCTTATCACCCTGTTAGTACAGCACTCTCATATCCTGCTGTTAATGTAACATTCTCTTATCACCCTGTTAGTACAGCACTTTCATATCTTCCAGTTAGTGTAACACCCTTAAATCATTCTGTTAGTAGAGCACTCTCATATCACCCTGTTAATGCAGCACTCTCATAACCCCCATTAATACAGTACTCTCATATACCCCTGTTAATTCAGCACTCCATATCACTCTGTTAATCTAATACTCTCATATCACCCTGTTAATACAATACTCATATATCCCTCTGTTAATATAAGCCTCTCATATTCCTCTATTAATACAGCACTCTCATATCCCTCTGAATGTAAAACTCTCATATCCTCCTGTTAATACAACACTGCCATATCCCCAGTTAATGGAACACTTTCATATACCCTGTTAATACAGCACTCTCATATTTCCCTGCTAATACGACACTCTCATATCACCCTGTTAATATAGCTCTCTCATGTCTCCCTGTTAATACAACACCCTTATATTCCCCTGTTAATACAACACTCTCATATCTCGCTGTTAATGCAGCACCCTCATATTCCCCTGTGAATACAACACCCTCATATCCCTCCATTAATAATACATTCTCATATCAACCTGTTAATACAGCACCCTCGTATCCTTCTGTTAATGAACACTCTCATATCCCCCTGTTAATGTAACACTCCCATTTCCCCATGTAAATGTAACACTCTCATATCCCCCTTTTAATACAGCATTCTCATATTTCCCTATTAATGTAAGACTCTTGCATCCCATCGTTAATACAACACTCTTAGATTCCCTGTTAATGTAACACTCTCATATCCCCCTTTTAATACAGGACCCTCATATCACCCTGTTAATACAGCACTCTCATATCACCCTGTTAATACAGCACTTTCATATCCCCCTGTCAATACAGCACTCTCACATCCCCGTTAATGTAACACTCTAATATCACCCTGTTAATACAGCACTCTCATATATCCCTGTTAATGTAACACTCTCATATCACCGTGTTAATACAGCACTCTCATATCACCCAGCTAATAGAGCACTCTCATATCCTGCTGTTAATGTGACTCCCTTATATCCCTCTGTTAATACAACACTCTCATATCCCCATGTTAATGTAACACTCCCATATCCCCATGTTAATGTAACACTCCCATATCCCCATGTTAATGTAACACTCCCATATTCCACTGTTAATACAGCATTCTCATATCTCCCTGATAATGTAAGACTCTTGCATCCCATCATTAATACAACACTCTCAGATTCCCTGTTAATGTAACACTCTCATATCTCCATTTTAATACAGCACCCTCATATCACGCTGTTAGTACAGCACTTCCATACCACTTGTTAATATTGTACTCTCATATCATGCTGTTAATACAGCCCTCTCATATCTCCCTGTTAATGTAACACTCTCATATCACCCTGTTAGTACAGCACTCTCACATCCCCCAGTAATGTAACACTCTCATATCACCCTGTTAATACAGCACTCTCATATCACCCAGCTAATAGAGCACTCTCATATCCTGCTGTTAATATGACTCCCTCATATCCCCCTGTTAATGTAACACTCTCTTATCACCTTGTTAGTACAGCACTCGCATATCTTCCAGTTAATGTAACACCCTCAAATCATTCTGTTAGTAGAGCACTCTCATATCACCCTGTTAATACAGCACTCTCAAATCACCCTGTTGGTTCAGCACTCCACATCACTCTGTTAATCTAATACTCTCATATCACCCTGTTAATACAATACTCATTTATCCCACCGTTAATATAACCCTCTCATATCCCCCTGTTAATACAGCACTCTCACATCACCCTGTTAATATAGCACTCTCATATCCCCTCTTAATGTAACACTCACATATCCTCCTGTTACTACAACACTGCCATATCTCCAATTAATGAACACTCTCATATACTCTGCTAATATAGCACTCTCATATTCCCCGTTAATACCCTCATATCACCATGTTAATACAGCAGTCTCATATCCCCCTGTTAATACAGCACTCTCATATCACCCTGTTAGTACATCATCCTCATATCACCCTGTTAGTGTAAAACTCTCATATCACCCTGTTAATGTAACATTCTCATATCACTCTATTAATACAGCACCCTCATATACTCCTGCTAATGAACACTCTCATAACCCGCTATTAATGTAACTCTCTGATAACATCCTGTTAATGCAGCACTCTCAGATCCCCCATTGGGCGGCACGGTGGCACAGTGGTTAGCACTGCTGCCTCGCAGCGCTAGAGATCTGGGTTCAATTCCCACCTCTGGCGACTGACTGTGTGGAGTTTGCACATTCTCCCCGTGTCTGCGTGGGTTTCCTCCGGGTGCTCCGGTTTCCTCCCACAGGCCAAAGATGTGCAGGTCAGGTGAATTGGCCATGCTAAATTGCCCATAGTGTTAGGTAAGGGGTAAATGTAGGGGTATGGGTGGTTTGCGCTTCGGCGGGGCGGTGTGGACTTGTTGGGCCGAAGGGCCTGTTTCCACACTGTAAAGTAATCTAATCTAAAGTAATCTAATCTAATCTAATTTTAATACAGCACTCTTATATCACCGTTAGTACAACACCCTCATATCCCCCGTTAATGTGACACTCTCCTATTCCTGTGTTAATACATAATTCTCAAATCCCCCTGTTAAGGTAACATTCTTATCTTCCCCTGTTAATGTAACACTCTCATATCACCCTGTTAATGCAACACTCTCATATCCCCCTGTTAATACAGCATTCTCATTTCTCCCTGTTAACACAGCACTCTCATATCCCCCTGTTATTGCAACACTCTCATATCACCCTGTTAATACAACACTCTCACATCCCCCTGTTAATGTAACACTCTCATTTCACCCTGTTAATACAACACTCCCAGATTCCCTGTTAATTTAACACTCTCATATCCGCCTTTAAATACAGCACTATCATATCACCCTGTTAATACAACACTCTCACATCCCTCTGTTAATGCAACACTCTCATATCACCCTGTTAATACAACACTCTCATATTCCCTTGCTAATACAGTCATAACCCCCGTTAATGTAACACTCTCATATCTTCCTGTTAATACAACGCTCTCATATCCCCAGTTAATATAACACTCTCATATCCCCCTGGTAATTCAGCAATGTCATCTCCCTCTGTTAATGTAACACTCTCATATACCCTGTTAATACAGCACTCTCATATCACACTTAACACTCTAATATCACTGTTAATACAGGCCTCTCATATCCCCCATTAATGAAACACTCTCATATCACCCTCTTAATATAGCACTATCATATCCACCTGTGAATACAACACCCTCATATCCCCGTTAATGTAACACTCTCATATCACCCTGTTAATGTAACACTCTCATATCCCCCTTTAAATGTAAAACTCTCATATCCTCCTGTTAATATAACACTGCCATATCCCCAGTTAATGGAACACTCTCATATACCCTGTTAATACAACACTCTCATATCCCCCTGTTAATACAGCATTCTCATATCCCCCTGTTAATACAGCACTCTCATATTACACTGTTAATACTGCACTCTCATATCCCCCCATTAATGTAACACTCTCATATCCCTCTGTTAACACTGCACTCTCATATCCTCCTGTTAATACAGCATTCTCATATTCCCTGTTATTGCAACACTTTCATTTCCCCCTGTTAATACAACACTCCCAGATTCCCTGTTAATTTAACACTCTCATATCCCCCTTTAAATACAGTACTCTCATATCTTCCTGATAATACAACACTCTCACATCCCTCTGTGAATTTAACACTCTCATATCCCCCTGTTAATACAACACTCCCAGATTCCCTGTTAATTTAACACTCTCATATCCCCCTTTAAATACAGTACTCTCATATCTTCCTGTTAATACAACACTCTCATATTCCCTTGCTAATACAGCACTGTCATAATCTCCGTTAATGTAACACTCTCATACCTTTCTGTTAATACAACATTCTCATATCCCAGTTAATATAACACTCTCATATCCCCCGGTAATTCAGCAATGTCATCTCCCCCTGTTAATATAGCACTCTCATATCACACTTAACTCTCTAATATCACCGTTAATACAGCCGTCTCGCATCCCCCGTTAATGAATCACTGTCATATCACGCTGTTAATGCAGCACTCTCATATCACCCTCTTAATATAGCACTATCATATCCCCCTGTGAATACAACACTCTCATATCCCCCTGTTAATACAACACTCTCACATCCTCTGTTAATGTAACACTCATATTCTCCTGATAATGTACAACTCTTGCATTCCCCCATTAATACAACACACTCAGACTCCCTGTTAAGTTAACACTCTCATATCCCCTTGTTAATACAGCACTCTAATATTCCCCTGTTAATACAGCACTCGCATATTTCCCTGTTAATGTAACACTCTGATAGCCCCCTGTTAATGCAACACTTTCATATCCCCCTGTTAATACAGCACTCTATCATCCTATTAATACAACACTCTCAAATTCTCATATTACACTGTTATTACTGAACTCTCATATCCCCCTGTCCATACAGCACTCTCATATCCCCTTGTTAATGTGACACTCCAAACCCCCTGTTCGGAAGCACTCTCATATCACCCTGTTAATGCAGCATTTTTAATATCCCCCATTAATACAGCACTCTCATATTCCCCTGTTCATGTAAGACTCTTACATCACCCTGATAATACAACGCTGTCTAACCCCCATTAATATGACACCCTCATATCTCAGTTAAATCCCTCGAACTCAGCACCGTCTTCCTCACCTGCAATCTTCTTCCTGACCTCTCCGCCCCCACCCCCACTCCGGCCTATCACCCTCACCTTGACCTCCTTCCACCTATCGCATTTCCAACGCCCCTCCCCCAAGTCCCTCCTCCCTACCTTTTATCTTAGCCTGCTGGACACACTTTCCTCATTCCTGAAGAAGGGCTTATGCCCGAAACATCGATTCTCCTGCTCCTTGGATGCTGCCTGACCTGCTGCGCTTTTCCAGCAACACATTTTCAGCTCTGATCTCCAGCATCTGCAGCCCTCACTTTCTCCACACTCTCATATCACCCTGTTAATACAGCACTCTCACATTCCCCTGTTAATGTAAGACTCTGCATCCCCCTGTTAATACAACACTCTCAGATTCCCTGTTAACATTCTCATATTCCCTTTTAATACAGCACTTTCATATCACCCTGTTAATGTAACACTCTCATATCCCACTGTTAATACAACACTCTCATTTCACCTTGTTCATGTAACACTCTTACATCACCCTGATAATACAACGCTCTCTAACCCCCATTAATATAACACCCTCATATCACCCTGTTAACATAACACTCTTATATCCCCTTGTTAATATGGCACTCTCATTTCCCCCTGTTAATACAGCACTCTCATATCCCCTGTTGATATAACATTCTCATATCACACTGCTAATATAGCACTCTCAGCTCCCCCTGTAAAAATACCACTCTCAAATTCCACTGTTATGACAGAATTCTTATATCCCAAATTAATTTAACACCCTCATATTCCCCTGTTAATGTAACACTGTCATATCTCCCTGTTAATACAGCACTCTCATATCATCCTGTTAATACAGCACACTCATATCTTCCAGTTAATGTAACACTCTCATCACACTGTTAATACAGCACTCTCATATCACCCTAGTAATGTAACACTCTCATATTCCCCTGTTAATGTAACACTCTCATATCCCTCGGTTAATGTAACATTCTCACATCACCCTGTTAATACAGGACTCTCATATTCACCTGTTAATGTAACACTGTCTTATCACCCTGTTAATATAGCACTCTCATCTCCTACTATAAATATGGCACTCTCATCTCCCCCTGTTAATGTAACACTTTCATATCAACCTGTTAATGTCATACTCTCATATCACCATGTTAATCTACCATGCTCATACCCCTGCTTATTATAGGACTCTCATATTCCCCAGCTAAATGCAGCACACTCATATCCCCCTGCTAATCTAACACTCTCATATCAACGTGTTAATACA
The DNA here is from genome assembly GCF_037043375.1 of Chiloscyllium plagiosum. Classification (NCBI taxonomy): domain Eukaryota; kingdom Metazoa; phylum Chordata; class Chondrichthyes; order Orectolobiformes; family Hemiscylliidae; genus Chiloscyllium; species Chiloscyllium plagiosum. The sequence goes on from NW_028270180.1 coordinate 2,390,183, forward strand.
GCACTCTCATATCCCCTGTTAATATGGCACTCGCATATCAACATGTTAATATAGCACTCTCATATCCCCTGTTAATATAGCACTCTCATATCAACGTGTTAATACAGCACTCTCATATTTCTCCTGTTAATGTAACATTCTCACATCACCCTGTTAATACAGGACTCTCATATTCACCTGTTAATGTAACACTGTCTTATCACCCTGTTAATATAGCACTCTCATCTCCTACTATAAATATGGCACTCTCATCTCCCCCTGTTAATGTAACACTTTCATATCAACCTGTTAATGTCATACTCTCATATCACCATGTTAATCTACCATGCTCATACCCCTGCTTATTATAGGACTCTCATATTCCCCAGCTAAATGCAGCACACTCATATCCCCCTGCTAATCTAACACTCTCATATCAACGTGTTAATACAGCACTCTCATATCCCCTGTTAATATGGCACTCGCATATCAACATGTTAATATAGCACTCTCATATCCCCTGTTAATATAGCACTCTCATATCAACGTGTTAATACAGCACTCTCATATTTCTCCTGTTAATGTAACACTCTCATATCATCCTGTTAATACAACATTCTCATATCCCCCGTTAATGTAACACTCTTATCACCTGCTAATACAACACTGTCGTATCCCTCAGATAATGTAACATCCTGATATTCCCTAGTTAATGTAACACTTTCATATCACCCTGTTAATACAGCAGTCTCATATCATGCTTTTAATACAACACTCTCATATTCCCCTGTTAATGTAACACTCTCATATCATCCTGTAAATACAGCACACACATATCCCGCTGCTAATACAGCATTCTCATATTCCCCGTTAATGAAACACTCTCATATCCTCCTGTTAATGTAACACTCTCATATCCCCCTGTTAATACAGCACTCTCACATTCCCCTGTTAATACGACACTCTGATATCCCCTTGTTAATACAGCACTCTGATATCCCCCATTAATGTAACATTCTCATATCCCCCGTGAATTTAACACTCTCTTATCACCCTGCTAATGTAACATTCGCACATCACCCTGTTAATGCAGCACTCTCATATCCCCCTGTTAATGTAACACACTCTTATCACCCTGTTAATGCTATTCTACCACGCTCATATCCTCCTGTTATTACAGAACTCTCATATTCCCCAGCTAAATGCAGCATTCTCGTATCCCCCTGCTAATCTAACACTCTCATATCAACGTGTTAATACATGCTTTTAATACAACACTCTCATATTCCCCTGTAAATGTAACACTCTCATATCATCCTGTAAATACAGCACACACATATCCCGCTGCTAATACAGCATTCTCATATTCCCCGTTAATGAAACACTCTCATATCCTCCTGTTAATGTAACACACTCATATCCCCCTGTTAATACAGCACTCTCATATCCCCTGTTAATTTAACACTCTCATATCCACCTGTTAATACAGCATTCTCATATTCCCCCGGTAATGTAACATTCTCATATCCCCTGTTAATAGAACATCCTCATATCACCCTGTTAACGTTACACACTCATGACCCTCTGTTAATACAACACTCTCATAACCCACTGTTAATGTAACTCTCATATCACCCTGTTAATACAGCACTCTCATATCCCGTTAATGTAACACTCTCACATCCCCCTGTTAATACAGCACTCTCATAACTCCCTGTTAATGTAACAAACTCTTATCACTCTGTTGATACAACACTCCCATATTCCCCAGTTAGTGTAACATTTTCATATCATGCTGTTAATGTAACATTTGCATATTCCCCATTTAATACAGCACTTTCATATCCCCGTTCATGCAGCAATCTCATATCCCCCTGTTAATGCAACACTCTCATATCCCCCTGTTAATACAGCACTCTCACATTCCCCTGTTAATACGACACTCTGTTATCCCCCTGTTAATACAGCACTCTCATATCCCCCTGTTAGTACAACACTCTCATATCCCCCTGTTAATGTAACACTCCCATAAAACCCTGTTAATACAGCACTCTCATATCCCCCATTAGTGTAACACTCTCATATCACTGTTAATATAACACTCTCATAACTCCCTGTTAATGAAACGCACTCTTATCACCCTGTTAATGTAACACTCTCACATCACCCTATTAATACAGCACTCGCATATCCCCTTGTTAATACAGCAGTCTCCTATCACACTGTTAATATAGCACTCACATTGCACCCTGTTAATGTAACACTTTCAAATTCCCCTGTTAATACAACACTCTGATATCCCCCTGTTAATGTAACACTCTCATATCCCCCGTGAATTTAACACTTCCTTATCACCCTGCTAATGTAACACTCTCTCACATCACCCTGTTAATACAGCACTCTCACATCACCCTGTTAATACAGCACTCTCATATCCCCCTGTTAATGTAACACACTCTTATCACCCTGTTAATATAACACTCCATATCCCCCAGTTAATGTAACATTCTCATGTCACGCTGTTAATGTAACACTCGCATATTCCCCATTTAATACAGTACTCTCATATCTCACTGTTTATACAGCACTCTCATATCCCCCTGTTAATACAACACTCGCATATCCCCCTGTTAATGCAGCACTCTCATATCCCCCTGTTAATGTAACACTCCCATATCACCCTGTTGATACAGCACTCCCATATCCCCCAGTTAATGTAACATTCTCATGTCACGCTATTAATGTAACACTTGCATAGCCCTCATTTAATACAACACTCCCATATACCCCAGTTAATATAACATTCTCATGTCACGCTATTAATGTAACTCTTTCATATCACCCTGTTAATACAGCACTCTCATATCCCCATTTGTACAACACTCTCATAGCCCCCTGTTAATGTATCACTCCCATAACACCCTGTTAATACATCACTCTCATATCCCCTCTGTTAATACATCACTCTCATATCCCCCCTGTTAATACAGCATTCTCATATCCCCCGTTAATGTAACACTCTCATATCACCGTATTAATGTAACTCTTTCATATCACCCTGTTAATATAGCACTCTCATATCCCCCTGTTCGTACAACACTCTCATATCCCCCTGTTAATGTAACACTCTCATATCACCGTATTAATGTAACTCTTTCATATCACCCTGTTAATACAGCACTCTCATATCCCCCTGTTCGTACAACACTCTCATATCCCCCTGTTAATGTAACACTCCCATATCACCCTGTTAATACATCACTCTCATATCCCCCTGTTAATACAGCATTCTCATATTACCCTGTTAATGTAACATTTGCATATACCCATGTTAATACAACACTCTCATGTCCCCATTAATACAAAACTCTCATTTCACCCTAGTAATGTAACACTCTCAAATCATGCTGTTCATGTTACATAATTGTGTGACTGTGTTAATACTCACATATCATAGTCTTGATGTGACACTGTGACATTAGCATTAATATAATGATTACAGTACAGTGTTTCTGCAGTATCAGTGTTATATAAATACCATCTGATCACCATTAATATATTACCACATAAATACAATATAAATACATATAACGCTATCAAAACTCTGTATTAATATATCACTTTTAACACAATTTTATCACTGTGTTAATAAAAGACTTCTATACCACCATGATATACTTCTATATCATCTTATCATATTCCTCTGTTAATGTAATAATATTATATCACCATTAATGAATGGAGACAGGCCAGTGCAACAAGCAATTAGGTAGGCAAACAATACTTTGACCTTCATTGGAAATGGGTTGGAGTTCAGGAATAGGGATGTGTTACCGCAGTTATACAGGGGTTTGGTGAGACCACACTGGAGTACTCTGCGCAGTTTCAGTCCCCTTCTTAAGAAAGATATACTTGCCATAGACAAACTGCAGCAGCAGTTCATTAAACTGATATTGGGCATCGTGGGATTGTACCACGGGGAGAGAGAGATTGGTTTGATTGGACCTGTTTCCACCCGACGTTAAGAAAATGAGATCTGATTGAAATGTATACAGTTCTAACAGGACTAGGTAGGTAAATGCAGGAAGGACGTTCTCAATGGCAGAGGGGTCCAGAGTCAGGGGTCACAGTCTCAGAACACAGGTGAAACCATTTTAGACTGAGATGAGGAGAAATGTGTTCGCCCAAAGAATGGCAGAATTCACTAGCACAGAAAACAGTCACGGCTAGAACTTTATCTGATTGCAAGAAGGAGTTGAACATAGAAACTGGGACTCAAGTTGTCAAAGGATGTGAGGGAAAAGCAGGAATAGTTGGATAGCCAGCCATGCTTATGATGAAAGGCAGAGCAGGCTTGACGGGCTGAATGGCCTACTCTTGCTTCAATGGAACATGTAAAAGCCAATAGGGGTGGACAGACTGGATGTCAGTACAAGTTTCCCCTGGTTGGGGGAGTGCTGAACCAGGGACACAGTCGTGGGGGATAACGGGTGGACCATTTTGGAATGTGATGAGGAAATATTTCTACACTGAGAAGGCTGTGGAGGATGGATCACTGAGTATACTCCAGAAAGATATTGAAAATTTGTTTTTGAGATTTTAAAGGTGATGGAGAGAAAACATCACTGAGATAGAGGATCAGCCAATGACATACTGAATGGGACAGCAGTCTCAATGGGACAAATGGCCTGCTCCTAGTTTCTATATTTTGATGTTAATGAAATACTATCCTATCATTGTGTGAATATCAAACTATACCTGTATTAATATAATACCATCATATAATGACATTTTAATAACACTATCACCATGTTAATAGAGATAATGTGGAGATGACGGTGTTGGACTGGGGTGGACAAAGTTAAAAATCATGCAACACCAGGTTATAGTCGAACAGGTTTAATTGGAAGCACTAGATTTTGGAGCGCTGCTCCTTCATCAGGCAGCTCTCCGAAAGCCAGTGCTTCCAAATAAACCTGTTGGACTATAACCAGGTGTTGTGTGATTTTTTAACCATGTTAATAGAGAACTATCATATTGCTATGAACCTAATCCCATGGTTTGTGTTAATGGATTACCACATCACTGGGTTAATGTATGTTATTATATCACTGCTGTGAAATATAATCGCTGAAAATCAGCGTGAAATCAGGGATGAGGAAGTTTGTTAACAGTCAGTTCCTCATTGCTCCCCTTGTCTGTCATCTTGGGCACATTCCCAGATTGGCAAAACATTGGCTACCCCCTTCCAGGTGGAGACCTGGTAAGGGAAGCTGCCCTCTCTGACCTTCCCCTGGGACAGTGAGCGAGTTATGGAGATAACTGAACAGAAGTTGGATCTTCGTGGCAAGAGTTGTGTCACAAAGCGGATTAATTTCCTGGCTCTCACCTCCAAATGCACCTTCCCTTTAGAGGTGTTCTTGTCTCCATTTTCCCTGTGCTCCTCTGAACATTGCTGGTTCTCTTGAGCTTGCAATTCTCCACCCTAAGTGTTCCTCCTGCCTGCGCCTTCGTTCTCTTGCTCTGTCCTCACTGTGCTGAAATCAGACACAGATAATAGCAGAGTAAGGATAAGCCAAAGGCTGTCTGCTCCACCCAACCTGCACCTCTCCCCAGCCCTAAACCCATCAGATCAAACCAACCCAGGGATACATCCTCCTGGAGACACAAGACCATTCGTGGACAGAAAGTTTCTGTTCAGCGATCAGATTGAACCTGACATCACCTGGTTGGATGAGGTGACCGCTTTTACAGCCAGTGACAGGTCCAGCCCATTTTTGAAGTAAATTAATAATTTATAAATTATTTCAAAGTCCCCCCTCTTCCCTGGGCAAACAGGAGCTGCTCAACAATGTACTGCCTCCATCTTATTCCCAAGTGTGACTCTTTAAGACTCATTACACTGTCTGATTATTTTAATTCATGAGCTGCAAGTATCTGCAATCTGAGCAATTCCTTCTCTGGGAACATTCAGCATGCCACCCACCCTGCCCCAGCCTCTCTGATCCTTTATTACTGGCATTTAATCACGGTCAGTGGAATTAACTTGCCTCTCTCCTGCTGCTTTCAGTCTTGCTTCAGTTGTGCATCACGGGTCTGAGCCATTCATGTGGGTCCTAAACGGCACGAGAAACATCTGTCTCAATTTTCACTTTATTGCAAAGTTTAATATTACCCCCAGTTGGCAAGGTAGCTTAGTTCAAGAGAAACAGTTTGACCCATGTCAGTAGCAACGTGTTTCACCCTCAATCTACAATAAAAACTGGAGGCCATTTACACCGACATCATATATTCCTGATGGAATGCCGTGTACCACGTAACACTGTGTGGTCAAGCAGTTTCCTCACATTGACTAGATATCACAGCAAATGTCAATATCACCAAACTGGGTTCATCACATTTCCAACAACAGATACATAACCCACCAAACCCCTCCAGTAGGTTCCAGTCTGTAGCCTATTCCCCTAGGTATGTGTTATTCCAAATATAAACCCCGCCCTGAACCCCTCAATAAGATTCCAGTCTGTAACTCCCTCCCGGGTATCTGTTATTCTGTAAATAAACCACCCACCCGAACCCCTCAATTAGATTCCAGTCTGTAATTCACTCCCCAGGGTATCTGTTATTCTGTATATAATCCACCCCGAACCCCTCGATTAGAAACCAGTCTGTAACACCCTCCTGGGTATGTATTATTATGTATATAAACCCCCCAAACCCCTCGATTAGATTCCAGTCTGTAACACACTCCCGGGTATCTGTTATTCTGTATATAAACCCCCCACACCCCTCGATTAGATTACAGTCTGTAACACATTCCCGGGTATGTATTATTCTGTATATAAACCCCTCAAACCCCTCGATTAGATTCCAGTCTGTAACACATTCCCGGATATGTATTATTCTGTATATAAACCCCTTGATTAGATTCCAGTCTGTAACACACTCCCGGATATGTATTATTCTGTATATAAACCCCTTGATTAGATTCCAGTCTGTAACACACTCCCGGATATGTATTATTCTGTATATAAACCCCTCAAACCCCTCGATTAGATTCCAGTCTGTAACACACTCCCGGGTATGTATTATTCTGTATATAAACCCCTCAAACCCCTCGATTAGATTCCAGTCTGTAGCACACTCCCGAGTATGTATTATTCTGTAAATAAATCCCCCACACCCCTCGATTAGATTCCAGTCTGTAACACACTCTCAAGTATCTGCTATTTTCCTGAATTGCATTCCAGTATTAACTCACCTAAGACTTCATGGGTTTTGAAAACTGCAATGATGGGAATATATTGTTTGTTTTGTAATTTTGCTTATCAACAACAAGTGCAGGAACTGTGCGTTTCTCTTCCTGCTTCTCTCTCTCCCTCTTTTCCTCTCCCCTTCAGTATTTCTCTCTCATGTCTGCCTCAATGTCTCCCTCAGGTTGTCTCTTTCTTTGTATTCATCTTGCAACTGAAGAGCTTTTACGGTGCAGTTGTATTGTCCCTACTCTGAGCCAAAAGGCCTGGGTTCTAGTGCCACCTGCCCCAGGATATGCCCTGGGTTGGTCGCTCAGAAATGTCTGCCTTTGGGCAGTGTCTCCCCACTGGCCTTGCTGCATGCTCTTATTGAAATAAAGTGATGGATTTGAAGAGACATGGTCTGTGCGAGATTTCTTCCATTATTCATTCCAACACTTGGAAGACTGTTGTGGAATAGCAAACAGCGTGGGTGCAAGAGGGCAGTGATAATAGATTACTGCCCTGTGCTCTGGGACGGGGGCAGTGCCATGTTTGGAGCTGCCAGGTTTTTATACCATCTGTCTGCGCTCCCCAGGCTCAGAGCTAAATACCAGCCCACCCAATGCTCTTTGTCATAAACACAATCACAGACCTTGTCTCCTCTTTGTACACCTTCCACTCCTCCCTCCGTCTTTTCTCCCTCACTCTCTCCTTCTCTGTCTTTCTTTTCTGCATTGCTTCAGAGACACCAGGCAATCTGTCAGCTTGGACTTTGCTTGGATAATCACCATGAGATTGCGCGCGCGCCCGCACACACACACACACACACCCTGTTATACACATAGACACACACACACCCCGTTATACACATAGAGACATACTGACATACAGACAAACACACACACAAACAGTTATACATATAGACACACAGACAGATACACACACGCAGGCAGCTATACACATAGACACACACAGACAGACAGATACACATGCACAGAGACAGTTATACACATAGACACAGACAGACAGATACACACACACACACACAGGCACATACAGATAGACTCATAGACAGAGACACACACAAGTACACACATACACAGCCACACACAGACAGGTACACATGCATAGACAAACATAGACAGACAGGTACACACATAGACACACACACAGACACACATGTACACACACACAAACATAGATAGGTGCACACAAGTACATACATACACAGACATATACAGGCAGGTACATATGTACAGGCATAGATAGACAGGTACACACAGACACACACAGAGATACACATAGGTACACACACAGACAAACAGAAAGACCGGTACACACATCACACACAGAAACAGACACAGACGCACAGGCACTCATTGCCTAGAGAAGGGAGAGAGGGGGGATAATGGGGGAGCAAGGGGCTGCAAGCAGAAATTGAAGGAAAAATCAGGGGGTCAATGGGAAGTGAGGATGATGGAGGGATGTTGGGGGGAGGGGGAGGGGACAATGAAGCAGGTTAAGGGGCTATGGGGGGGGGGCGGAGTAAGGGCAGAGTGATGAGAGGAGAAAGTGGGTGGGTAGTGAAGGCTGAGGAGTATGGTCCTGGGAAAGCTGTAACTGCTGTAGTTAAGAGGATGAGTCAATCTGAAACATGACAATCGTTGGAATATTGAAATTCCTTCCAGTAAATGGATCTCCCCCCATTCAAGCCAGAGCCAAATTAGTAACGTATGATTAATAGGATGTGGAGCACAAGTAATGACAACTGTTTGCTATAAAATTGGAGAAATAATTAAATTAGCACTTCATTATTCTGCAGTGATGGTGCAGTAAAATAAAGTGCATAGCAACAATGAACAGATGCGGGTCCTATTTTAATCATTGCACAGATCCAGCTTTCTCCTCGACAGTGAAATAAATTTAACCTTCACACTGTGGAATGCACTCAAACCCCTGTAGAAACCATCAACAAATAAATCAGCATTGAAATTGCAGATTGGATCTGAACACACAATTCACCTTTGGCCAGGAAATCGGAATCCACTGCAAAAGGTAATCAGCTCTCAGTATCACACCCTCCCTCCCCTAAACCATCCCCCACTCCCCCATCACTGACCCACCCACCCATTTAATCCACTCCCACAGCCCCGGGGAACACTCTCCCACTTATTTCTGATTGTCAGAGGCTGGGAATTTTGCAGCGAGTAACTCACTTTCTGGCTCCTGAAAGCCTGTCCACCATTTCTAAGGCACAGGAAGGGAGCGGGTGACCGTAGCCTTTCCAGGGTAATTAGGGATGGGCAATAAATGCTGAACCAGCCAGCGATGGCCACATCACATTAACAGAGAGAAAAGCTGGCGGATATAGAACATGGAGAAAGAAATAGTGACATCCTGCAAAATGTCCAGATTACAGAGGAAGAAGTGCTGGATGTCTTGAAATGGTTAAAGTGGATAAATCCCCAAGACCTGATCAGGTGTACCCGAGAACTCTGTGGGAAGCTAGAGAAGTGATTGCTGGGCCTCTTGCTGAGATATTTGTGTCATCGATAGTCACAGGTGAGTTACCAGAAGACTGGAGGTTGGCTAATGTGGTGCCACTGTTTAAGAAAGGTGGTAAGGACACGCCAGGGAACTATAGATTAGTGAGTCTGAAGTCGGTGGTGGGCAAGTTGTTGGAGGGAATCCTGAGGGACAGGATGCACATGTATTTGGAAAGTCGAAAAGTGTGGTGCTGGAAAAGCACAGGCGGTCAGGCAGCATCTGAGGAGCAGGAGAATTGACATTTTGGACATAAGCCCTTCATCAGGAATGTTGGGGGTGGGGGTGCTGGAGGGAAAGGGGCTGAGTGATAAATAGGAGGGGGTGGGGCTGGGGGTGGGAAGGTAGCTGGGAAAGCGATAGGTACTTGCAGGTGGGGGTGTGATGGTAATAGGTCAGAGAGGAGGGTGGAGTGGATAGGTGGGAAGGAAGATGGACAGGTAGGGAAGTTCAAGGGGGCAGTGCCGTGTTGGAGAGTTGGATCTGGGATGAGGTGGTGGGAGGGGAGATGCAGAAACTGGTGAAATCCATATTGATCCAGTGTGGTTGGAGGGTCCCAAGGTGGAAGATGAGGTGTTCTTCCTCCAGGCATTGGGTGGCTAGGATTTGCAGGTAGAAAGGCAAGGATTGATTTGGGATAGTCAACATGGCTTTGTTCTGTACACCTCTATGAGTCTACGGTGAAAGTTTGGGGAGTAGGAGCAGAGGCTTTGATTCTGCACCTTGCTGACTGACTGTCCTGCACCAGATTTGTGACTGTCCTGTTCCTGTCCTGTGACTGCCTTGCGCCTGTCCTGCACCAGTTCTGTGACTGCCCTGCGCCTGTCCTGCGCCTGTCCTACGCTTGTCCTGTGCCTGTCCTGTGCCTGTCCTGTGCCTGTCCTGTGCCTGTCCTGTGCCTGTCCTGTGACTGTCCTGCACCAGTTCTGTGACTGCCCTGCGCCTGTCCTATGCCTGTCCTGTGCCTGTCCTATGCCTGTCCTGTGCCTGTCCTACGCCTGTCCTGCACCAGTTCTGTGACTGCCCTGTGCCTGTCCTACGCCTGTCCTGTGCCTGTCCTACGCTTATCCTGTGCCTGTGCTATGCCTGTCCTACGCCTGTCCTGTGACTGGACAATCCCTCTTTGGTAACAGTCTGGGTTTTGGGGAGATTTGCAAAGAGACTTTGATTGAAATGTAAGCAACAAATGGAATAGATGATGAAACTGTATGGTTTGAGGCGAGGAATCGAGGCTGTTTAATCTGCCGGAAAATCCCCTGGACACTCCTGAAAAATCAATTGAATAACGATGTAAGTACACTGTGTGAGTGCAGCAATCAAAGACATTAAGTCCTGTCCTAGGCCCCTCCCCTGTATTCCCAATTTCTATCCACTCATCTTCCCCACTTTTCGTCCCCTAGCTCTCACCTCTCTTTCCCCTCAGCCCCTGCCTGGTCACTAAACCTTGCCCTTTCTGATTGATCGGGGAGATTGGGGGTTTGGGTTTTAGTGATCAGGAAGTGACTATCCATCTGAACGAGTTTAAGGATCTGGCCCAATGGCCAGGGAATGGAAGTTGACTGTCGTTGAGAGAGAGAGAGAGAGAGAGAGAGCGAGAGAGCGAGAGTATGAGAGAAAGAGAGTGTGTGTGAGAGAGACAAAGGGAGAGTGTGTGTGAGTGAGAGAGAGAGAAAGAGCAAAGTGAGAGAAAGAGAGAGTGTGAGAAAGAGGCAAAGGGAGTGTGTGTGAGAGAGAGAGAAAGAGAGAGAGACAGAGACAGAGAGAGTGACAGAAACAAAGGGAGAGAGACAGACAGAGAAAGAGAGACAGAGACAAAGAGAGACACAGATAAATAGATAGATAGAAATGGAGACACAGAGGAAGTGACAGAGTAGACAGATGGATAGATAGATAGATAGATAGATAGAGAGAGAGACAGAGAGATGGGGGTTTGGGTGTGAAACGTAAAATCTAACTGCAAATCAAGAAATGGTTGTGGATTGATTTTGGAACAATCAAATAACACCAACCAATCAGATCAAAACTATTGTCACATATTGCTGATCACATCCTGACAATTGCTCGGGGCCTACAGACAACTCCCATCAGGGTCTTTTATCCTTTGTGGTTCCTCAACTTTACCTACACAGATTCTATACCTTCCGACTCCATTTCACTTCTTGCTATTGGTTTAATTTCATTTCTTACCAATAAGGGAACCTTCTGCCCATCTGCCTGTCCTATCTGATAGGCCGTGTAGCCTGGATATTTATTTCCCAGCCCTGACCCCCTTGGAGCCACACCTGTCATACCCACAGCATCATAGCTACCAATTTCAATCTGCAGCACAAGCTAATTCCCCTTGTTTCATGTACTGTGTACATTTCAGCAGAAAACCATCAGATGACCCTATACTGACTGCACCCCTTCCCATTGTTGCCCCCTTATCTGCTGTGCCTGAAGTTCAATTCCCCTTTCCATATTCTGTCCTATTACTTGTTCTGGAAACTTTAATAACCTCTGATGAGCCGTTCCCCTCCTTTAACTTTTTCATAATTTTCCATGCAAATGAACCTCCCCCCACCCATTATTTGAACCCCCTATCCACAGCCCTAGATATGCGATTGGCCAGGACTCTGGTACCAGCGTGATTCAGGTGGACTCTGTCCCATTGGAACAGCTCCCTCCTTCCCCAGAACTGTCCCATGAATTCAAATCTGTCCCTCCCACACCAACCTTTGAGCCACACATTTACCTCTTTGATCTTAAAGGCCCTGTGACAATTTGCTCATGACTCAGTTAGTAATCCAGAGACTATTACCCTTTGGGTCCTGCTTTTTACTTTAATCACCTGCTGCTCACAGAGTCACAGAGAGGTACAGCACAGAAACACTTTTTGGTCCAACGTCTCCATGCCAACCAGATATCCTATCCTAAATCTAGTCCCATTGACCAACTCTTGGCCCATATCCCTCTGAACCCTTCCTATTCATATACCCATCCAAATGCCTTTTAAATGTTGCAATTGTACCAGCCTCCACCACTTCCTCTGGCAGCTCATTCCATACACGCCCCACCCTCTGCGTGAAAACATTGCCCCTTATGTCCCTTTTAAAATTTTCTCTTTTCACCTTCAACCTATGCCCTCTAGTCTGGACCCCCCGACCCCAGGGAAAAGACCTTGTCTATTTATCCTATCCATGCCCCTCATGATTTTGTAAACCTCTATAAGGTCACCCCACAGCCTCCGACGCTCCAGGGAAAACAGCCCCAGCCTGTTCAGCCTCTCCCAAAGCTCAAATCCTCCAACCCTGGCAACATCCTTGTAAATCTTTTCTGAACCCTTTCAATTATCACAACATCGTTCCAATAAGAAGGAGACCAGAATTGCATGCAAACTCCAAAACTGGCCTAACCGATTTCCTGTACAGCTGCAACATGACCTCCCAACTCCTGTACTCGATACTCTGACCAATAAAGGAAAGCATACCAAACACCTTCTTCATTATCCTATCTACCTGTGACTCTACTTTCAGGGAGCTATGAAACTGCACTCCAAGGTCTCTTTGTTCAGGAACGCTTCCTAGGACCTTACCATTAAGTGTACAAGTCCTGCTTTGATTTGCCTTTCCAAAATGCAGCACCTCGCATTTATCTGAATTAAACTCCATCTGCCACTCCTCAGCCCATTGGCCCATCTGAGGTAACTTTCTTTGATTCCTGAAGAAGGGCTAATGCCCGAAACGTCGATTCTCCTGTTCCCTCGATGCTGCCTGACCTGCTGCGCTTTTCCAGCAACACATTTCCATCTCTGATCTCCAGCATCTGCAGACCTCACTTTCTCAACTTTCTTTGCTGTCCACTACACCTCCAATTTTGGTGTCATCTGCAAACTTACTAACCATACCTCCTATGCTCATATCCAAATCATTTATAGAAATGATAAAAAGTAATGGACCCAGCATCGATCCTTGTGGCACTCCACTGGTCACAGGCCTCATATACCTTCCGCAGAATCTCTTTCCTCTTCCTACCCACATTGTTGGTAGCTACATGAACCACGATGACTGGACCTTTCCCCTCCCACTCCAATTTTCTCTGCCACTCAGAGGAGATATCCTGAACCGGGGTATCAGGCAACACAGCTTTTGGGACTCTCAGAACTCTCGGAGGACCTGAAACTGAAGTGATAAGACAAATCTGTGATAAAATATAAACCAAGGACACATTGCAAGTGACTTTCATGCCTTATTCATTAATTTACTGAAAGAAACCAAAAGCAATCAATTTATAATTATGCCGTTAATGAGTCCTCTCCTCAAAATGATCCTACCACCATATACATTACAAACAGAAATAGGCCATTCAGCTCCTTCATCCTATTCCACCATTCAATAAGATCAGTGCTGATCAGTTTGAGTCAAATTCTATGTTCCATCTATTCCCATAACCTTCAGTTTTCCTGATTAACATGACTCTATTCACCTCAGTCTTACAATTATTCAATGACCTACCTCCAGTGCACAACCTAGACAGACAAAATTCTCAGTTTCTGGTCATCCCTTAATTTTAAAACAGTGCCCCCTTTGCTCTAGACTGACCCACAGGAAGATCCTTTTCATGGTCACCTTGTCCAGACCATCAGGATCTTATCCACTTCAGTCAGTCACCTCCCCCCCCCGCCCACCCCATGGAAACAAGCCCAGTCTGTCCCCCCTTTCCCCATAACACAACCCACTCATTCCAGCTCTCCCTCTGGTAAACCTCCTCTGAACCAATGTATTTACATCCTTCCTTCAATAAGGAGACCAAACCAGCCCACAGTATTGGAGACATGATCTCACCAATGCTGTGTGGAACTGAAGCACAACATCCTTTAAATTTATGTTCAATTCCTCTCAAAGTAAAGGGTTGGATCCATTAGTTTCTTGATTACTTGCTATATCTTTGTACTATTGTCTATGCACCAGAGCACAGAGATCCCTCTGCACCTTGGAATTCTGCACTCATTCTGCATTAAGTAGTACACTGTTCTTTTTATTCTCCCTGCAAACACATGTATCTGCTTGGAGCCTACAGTCACTGTTCAATATACACTCTGAGGTTCCTAATGTCCCACATGCCACAGGATCAAACCTGCTTGCCATTTACTGAGAATAACCCAAGCTATCTGCGCAGTATGGAAGTTTGATGCAGATATAGGGACATATCAATACCATCCTGTGAGATGCTGGATACTCTGATCACTACCTGTACATTGCAAAACCTCACAAAAGGACCTCATTCACTACCTTGGCCCTGAATGGTTCCCTCAGATTATTTGAGAAAGGAAAGTGAATTGATCACTTTGAACAAAGGCTAAAGTTAGTTGTCCCATCCTGCTATTGTGGAGTAAATCTGCAAGCTCCACTGACACAATGATGGCCCCAAGAGAAAAGTATATTTTGCCCACCACCACACAGATCAGTAAGGTGATATGTGAGTTTTAGTACCAGTGTGATGCCAGGTATATAGGTCATATGATCTAATAATTGGCAGGCTGTATCTAACAGCTGGCTACAGGCTACAAGTGTTTAACCAATCCAGGCCCACGAGCCCCAGAGAGGTATAGTCACCATTCAATGTGATTCTGCTACTGGACATCACTTCATAAATAATCCAGACTGCGCTACAAGTAACACAGGAAACTGATGTAGGATCATTGACCAGGCTCACAGAGTGATATATGCTCAGATGTTGGAAACTACATTCATCAATATTCAGGACCCTGTTTAATGTGGCCAAGAGGCATTTATACAGATATTGCACACTTTTAATAAACCTTGACTTCCACGGCAATGCACTGACCAATCAGAATCCCCCACTCTGCTCTGAGAATTAGGAGTGACAGTTTAACTGCATCTCATGCCAACAAATCAGCACCTGTTTCTCATGCTGTATGAAATGCTGCCTCTTTTGTTTTTCTCGTCTATTTCTTGGTTCTCGTTCTGTTCGGTGTCAGACAAAAGGCTTCACTATCTCATCCTCTTTTACTCACACAAGGTCAGAAACTCACTGTAAACTGACCACACAGCACCTCCTACAGAATCAGTTCAGGAATCACAAAATATTGTAGATTAAGTGAGGTCCAGAGGTTCTGAATGACACTGACAAGACAAAGAATGGTCATTCGGAGAAGAAACATTTGCAGAAACGAGTGAAGATCGCGGGAGATGGTATCACATTGAACCATTGGATGTGATTGTTTATTCAGGACAAACGGTATCAGACAATGTCAGATTGATGCTGAAGAGGACTCGACTGAGCTAGAAGTAACTTTGTGAAGATGAAGGACATGTTAATAACAAGAAAACTCAAGCTCACAACAAGGAGAATACATATAAATTCCAGCCTCCTGTCTGACTCAGAAACCTGCAGAATACGGAAAGGTCTGCAGAAGAAAATAGAAGCCTTTGAAATATAAATGCAAAGATATCCACAGCAAATTCCAAATCCACAAGCTGGATTTGGTTGAAGCTGCAGATACAGAAGGGACTTTAAAGAGTGATATCCAGGAAGGTTAATTGCAGTGCTTCAGGCTTTTAATCAGAGTGGCAGAGCTACAGAGATCTCTCCGAGAGGGGAATGTGGGGGCTGGAGGGGACTGCCCTGGGTAATGATGTTACAGAGCGGTTAGGGATGGGTTCCAGTGGATTGTGAGGATGGGGTGAGACTGACGAGGATGGACTGTGACAGCAGATCAGGCATCTGCAGCTACAAACACCAGCGTGTCACTGCAAGCCCTTCTTTCCTTTGAACTTTGTGTAATACCTCCCAAACTATCACACTTCCTCCTGAACACTGAACTTCCACTATGCCTGACCGTGAAGTGCATCACAATCTGGTGCTGCACTTACCTCCTGTTTCATTGATGTTTCAGATTCTCCAAAACAAATTCAACTCTAAACCATATCAAAACATTACCTTGGATTCAACTGAGGGATGGGGGGGGAAGAGAAATAGAGAGAGAGAGTGTGTGTTGGGTAGTGACAGAGAGGAAGGCAAGTCATCACATTTATTTATTCTGTAGAGACCATTTACAAATTTCTCTTTGAATTCTGACAAAAGCTGAACATTTGTTAAATCTGGCTTCTTTACGAATTTTGTTTGTTTTCTTTAAAATATCTCCAAAAACAGCAGTTTAAAAGGGAGAAGAGCAGACAAAGGAAGTACATGGTGAGGACAGTACAGGAGAGAGAGAGAGAGAACCTGCACAGTTACTGCCTTTGCTGTTTGAATTCATATATCGCTGGACATTGGAGTGCTTCTGGGAAAATTAACAAACAGTGAAATTCACAACTAATCTTGGAGGAACTGTTGGGCGAAGTTCACAACACAGAATCAGATAAGTTAATTGTTGTTTTAAGTCTGTCCAAGAGAAAGGCTGCAGTAGTGAGTATAGTGGATTCTTTCTTGATTATATGTTTTTGGAGATAAGTCTCTTGATTAAATTTAAAATATAAGCCATAGCTATTAATTTAACCTGGGGTAGTGTTTGTAGAGGAATAAGACGGTGTTATTTTCTGGGTCTGTAGATTGTGAAGGAGCAAAAATGGCCTTTGCGTGATATGTACTTCTTGTCAGATGTGGGAGTTTAAAGAGAGTTTAAGGGTTACTGCAGATTATATCTGCCATAAATACTGCTGGCTGCGAATCTTATCAGATCGAGTGGATCGTTTGGAGAGACAGATAGAAGTGATGAGGAATTTGCAACAGCAACAGTATGTGATGGATGGCAGTTATAGGAAGGGGGGAAGTCTCAGATACAGTCATAGAGATGGGTTAACTCCAGGAAGGGTAAGAGAGGTCGGCACCTAGGGCAGGAGTCTTTTGTGGATATATCCATTTCAAACAGGTATGCTGTTTTGGAAAATGTAGGGGGTGATGGATTCTCAGGGGAATAGCACAAACAGCCAAGTTTCTGGTATTGAGACTGGCTCTAGTGCAACAAGGGGTACGTCGTCTTCCAAGTGATTAATTGTGTTAGGGGATTCTGTAGTCCCCAGGTACAGACAGACGTTTCTGTGGCCAGCAGAGAAAAAGCAGAATGGTGTGTTGTTTCCCTGGTCCAGGATCAAGGATGTCTCAGAGAGGGTGCAGAATGTTCTCACGGGGGAGAGGGGCCAACAGGAGGTCATTGTACACATTGGAACCAACGACATTGGAAGGGAAAAGGTTGAGCCTCTGAAGGGAGATTACAGAGAGTTAGACAGAAATTTAAAAAGGAGGTCCTCAAGGGTAGTAATATCTGGATTACTCCCAGTGCTACGAGCTAGTGAGGGCAGGAAAAGGAGGATAGAGCAGATGAATACATGGCTGAGGAGCTGGTGTATGGGAGAAGGATTCACATTTTTGGATCATTGGAATCTCTTTTGGGGTAGAAGTGACCTGTACAAGAAGGACGGATTGCACCTAAATTGGAAGGGGACTAATATACTGGCAGGGAAATTTGCTAGAACTGCTTGGGAGGATTTAAACTAGTAAGGTGGGGGGGTGGGACCCAGGGAGATAGTGAGGAAAGAGATCAATCTGAGACGGGTACAGTTGAGAACAGAAGCGACTCAAACAGTCATGACAGGCAGGGACAAGGTAGGACTAATAAATTAAACTGCATTTATTTCAATTCAAGGGGCCTAACAGGGAAGGCAAATGAACTCAGGGCATGGTTAGGAACATGGGACTGGGATATCATAGCAATTACAGAAACATGGCTCAGGGATGGGCAGGACTGGCAGTTGAATGTTCCAGGATACAAGTGCTACAGGAAGGATAGAAAGGGAGGCAAGAGAGGAGGGGGAGTGGCATTTTGATAAGGGATAGCATTACAGCTGTGCTGAGGGAGGACATTCCCGGAAATACATCCAGGGAAATTATTTGGGTGGAACTGAGAAATAAGAAAGGGATGATCACATTATTGGGATTGTATTATAGACCTCCCAATAGTCAGAGAGAAATTGAGAAACAAACTTGTAAGGAGATCTCAGCTATCTGTAAGAATAATAGGGTAGTTATTGTAGGGGATCTTAACTTTCCAAACATCAACTCGGACTGCCATAGTGTTAAAGGTTTAGATGGAGAGGTATTTCTTAAGTGTGTACAAGACAATTTTCTGATTCAGTATGTGGATGTACCTACTACAGAAGGAGCAAAACCTGACCTCCTCTTGGGAAATAAAGCAGGGCAGGTGACTGAGGTGTCAGTGGGGGAGCACTTTGGGGCCAGTGACCATAATTCTATTTGTTTTAAAACAGTGATGGAAAAGGATAGACCAGATCTAAAAGTTGAAGTTCTAAATTGGAGAAAGGCCAATTTTGATGGTATTAGGCAAGAACTTTTGAAAGCTGATTGGAGGCAGATGTTCGCAGGTAAAGGGACAGCTGGAAAATGGGAAGCCTTCAGAAATGGGATGACGAAAATCCAGAGAAAGTATATTCCTGCCAGGGTGAAAGGGAAGGCTGGTAGGTATAGGGAATGCTGGATGACTAAAGAAATTGAGGGTTTGGTGAAGAAAAAGAAAGAAGCATATGTCAGGTACAGACAGGATAGATCGGGTGAATCCTTAGAAGAGTATAAAGGCAGTAGGAGTATACTTAAGAGGGAAATCAGGAGGGCAAAAAGGGGACACGAGATAGCTTTGGCAAATAGAATTAAGGAGAATACAAAGGGTTTTTATAAATATATTAAGGACAAAAGGGTAACTGGGGAGAGAATAGGGCCCCTCAAAGATCAGCAAGGCGGCCTTTGTGTGGAGCCACAGAAAATGGGGGAGATACTAAATGAATATTTTGCATCATTATTTACTGTGGAAGATATAGACTGTAGGGAAATAGATGGTGACATCTTGCAAAATGTCCAGATTACAGAGGAGGAAGTGCTGGATATCTTGAAACGGTTAAAGCTGGATAAATCCCCAGGACCTGATCAGGTGTACCAGAGAACTCTGTGGGAAGCTAGAGAAGTGATTGCTGGGCCTCTTGCTGAGATATTTTTATCATCGATAGTCACAGGTGAAGTGCCAGAAGACTGGAGGTTGACAAACGTGGTGCCACTGTTTAAGAAGGGCAGTAAAGCCAAGCCAGGGAACTATAGACCGGTGAGCCTGACCTTGGTGGTGGGCAAGTTGTTGGATGCAATCCTGAGGGACAGGATGTACATTATTTGGAAAGGCAAGGACTGATTAGGGATAGTCAACATGGCTTTATGCGTGGGAAATCATGTCTCACAAACTTGATTGAGTTTTTTGAAGAACTAACAAAGAAGATTAATGAGGGCAGAGCAGTAGATGTGATCTATATGGACTTCAGTAAGGTGTTCGACAAGATTCCTCATGGGAGACTGATTAGCAAGGTTAGATCTCATGGAATACAGGGAGAACTAGCCATTTGGATACAGAACTGGCTCAAAGGTAGAAGACAGAGGGTGGTGGTGGAGGGTTGTTTTTCAGACTGGAGGCCTGTGACCAGTGGAGTGCCACAAGGATCGATGCTGGGCCCTCTACTTTTTACATAAATGATTTGGATGCGAGCATAAGAGGTACAGTTAGTAAGTTTGCAGATGACAACAAAATTGGAGATGTAGTGGACAGCGAAGAGGGTTACCTCAGATTACAACAGGATCTGGACCAGATGGGCCAATGGGCTGAGAAGTGGCAGATGGAGTTTAATTCAGATAAATGCAAGGTGCTGCATTTTGGGAAAGCAAATCTTAGCAGGACTTATACACTTAATGGTAAGGTCCTGGGGAGTGTTGCTGAACAAAGAGACCTTGAATGCAGGTTCATAGCTCCTTGAAAGTGGAGTCATAGGTAGATAGGATAGTGAAGAAGACGTTTGGTATGCTTTCCTCATTTGGTCAGAGTATTGAGTACAGGAGTTGGGAGGTCATGTTGCGGCTGTACAGGACGTTGGTTAGGCCACTGTTGGAATATTGCGTGCAATTCTGGTCTCCTTCCTATCGGAAAGATGTTGTGAAACTTGAAAGGGTTCAGAAAAGATTTACAAGGATGTTGCCAGGGTTGGAGGATCTGAGCTACAAGGAGAGGCTGAACAGGCTGGGGCTATTTTCCCTGGAGCGTCGGAGGCTGAGGGGTGACCTTATAGAGGTTTACAAAATTATGAGGGGCATGGATAGGATAAATAGACAAATTCTTTTTCCTGGGGTTGGGGAGTCCAGAACTAGAGAGCATGGGTTTAGGGTGAGAGGGGGAAAATATAAAAGAGACCTTCGGGGCAACGTTTTCATGCAGAGGGTGGTACGTGTATGGAATGAGCTGCCAGAAGATGTGGTGGAGGCTGGTACAATTGCAACATTTAAGAGGCATTTGGATGGGTATATGAATAGGAAGGGTTTGGAGGGATATGGGCCAGGTGCTGGCAGGTGGGACTAGATTGGGTTGGGATAACTGGTTGGCATGGACAGGTTGGACTGAAGGGTCTGTTTCCCTGCTGTACATCTCTATGACTCTATGACTCTGAGTATCTAACCTTTCTTTCATATTTGGCAATTAATAGCATCATCCACTACAGGACCTAAGGAGTATAATATTAACTTGTTCAGCCTCAGATTTAGTGTTTAATTTTGGAGCAATTCTGTATGACAGCAATCTTATGTTCCATATGGTCTACCTCTGATATTTACTATTTGTGGGTCTCTTTCCATTTCTTCTCAATGAAGTTATTGATTTTATCACTCTAACAATGGTTTCAAATCTGTATCCTTTCAATATTGCTTATAACCTGTTCTTTTGGCTCATATTCTTGTATTCTCAGGTGGCATGGTGGAGGAGCGTCTTATCTTCCGACTGGAACCCTCCAACCACAGGGGATGAACTTGGACTTCACCAGTTTCTTCATCCCCCCTCCCCACACCTTGTCTCAGCCGAATCCCTCCAGCCCGGCACCGCCTTCCTGACCTGCAGTCTTCTTCTTGACCTCTCCGCCTCCACCCTACTCCGACCTATCACCCTCACCTTGACCTCTTTCCACCTATCACATTTCCAACGCCCCTCCTCCAAGTCCCTCCTCCCTACCTTTTATCTTCTCCTGCTGAACACTCTCTGCTCATTCCTGAAGAAGGGCCTGTGCCCGAAACGTCGAATCTTCTGTTCCCTAGATGCTGCCTGACCTGCTGTGCTGTTCCAGCAATAAAGTTTCGGCTCAGTAGTTAGCACTTCTGCCTCACAGTGACTGGGACCCGGGTTCGATTCCAGCCTCAAGTGACTGTCTGTGTGGAGTTTACACATTCTCCCCATGTTTGAGTGGGTTTCTTCCCACAGTCCAAAGATGTGCAGGTTAGGTGAATTGGCCACGCCAAATTGTCCATATTGTTAGGTGAAGGGGTAAACGTAGGGGAATGGGTCTGGGTGCGTTGCACTTCGGCGTATCGGTGTGGCCTTGTTGGGCTTAAGGGTCTGTTTCCATAGTGTAAATAATCTAATCTGCATTTATTAATGTTGTTTTAAATTCTATTTGTTGTGTAATTTATTTACTCCTTAAACTCTTATCACAACAAAACCTTATCAAATTCTTTAATAAAATGTTGTAATTTTGTTAAGTGACTGCCATGGGGTGATTTATTGTTTTCAAGCTTTTGAATTCATTTCGTTGCCATGTTGTTTCTCTGTGCTACAAACTGGGAATCCCGCCCCTTGTATTGTAATTAAAATGGTGGACTCCTCCCCTTTTCAGCAGTTTCCAATTCACAGCACCAAAGTGGAGTTTTCTTTCCCACTTCTTTCTGGTAAAATGGATGCTTTCACAGCCTGGACTTAAAAAGCGTGCAAGCAGAAGTGTTTTAAGATAATGTTTTGTGCTGGTGGGCTCACTAAAATTGAGGTTTCGTTCTGAGTCCTGACCACTTTAAGTTTTAAAATTTTGTTTGACTTTCTACTTCTGCTCAACTAATTTCCCCAAATCTCTCAAAATTTGTTCTTCTCTGTCTGAGATAAATTCTGAACCTCCCCCCCCGCCCCGCATCCTGCAGCCCCTGATTTAACTTTCATTTATGGTCCTTCCATTGGCCCTTGTAACTCTGCCCTGTGCAGGGGCGAAAGTGAGGACTGCAGATGCTGGAGTTCAGAGTCGAGAGTGTGGTGCCCTGTGCAGCCTATTGACAAAAGCAAGGATGTTTGTTTTGAGAGATGACCACTCTCTCTTTTACTCGTTTACCTTCCGCAGTGTTTGCAATATTTCCAGAAAAGTTGTTTCCCTTCAGGGATATTTACTCATGGAACACCCACTCTCTCCCTGCACAGCAATGTGGCTAGCTTTTTTCTCTTTCCCTAGCCCACAGTGATCTGGTGACTCTGACCAGCTTCTTGGTGAAAGTTTGCCTTGGGAATGCTGAGCTCTCACAGTCACTGTTGACAGTTCAGAATCACACTTCAGCTGCTGTCTGTGTTTTCCGTGAGTGATAAACTAATTAACTGATTCAAAAAAGACTATTTTGCCTTCTTCAGAATCAAATGAATTCTGTTTCCCTGCTGCTGTACACCATGTAGTTGATAGGTTTAGACACCTCGTTCACAGCCTAAGATCATAAGACAGAGGAGCAAACCAGGGCCCACTGACACAGAGTCTGTTCCACCCTTAATGAGATCATGGCTGGTCTGGCAGCCTTCAGATTTTCCACTCTGCTGCCTTCTCCCTCTCGTCTTTGATTCCATTCCTGATTAAAAATCTGCCCAGAGTAGACTTAAAGAGCCAGCCTCACATGTGGCTGCAGGAACTTCACTTGTTGTAGGTGAAGCTGAAGGAACCTCACTCCGTTCTCCGTGAGGAGGGATATTGATGAGATTAGGTCCTGATTAACTGAGTTGTATTGGCATGCAACAGAAATCCCTTCAAATCGCTGAATGATTCTACACTTAAAGCAAGACAAATGAATTGAACAGCAATGGGTTTGATCAGATCCCATCAGCTTTAACTCAGTTTCCAACAAGAATTCAATTGTTATTTTGTTGCCTGCACCATTAATCAAAGTGAAGCTAATTACTGTCGCTACGTTTCTGATCTGCTCTTTCCTGATCTTTACTTGACAGTTTCTGAGATGTTAGTCATGAGTTTTGTTGATTTCCATCCACAGAATTAGGGGTTTGTAAATGAGTAACCCTCTTTCAGTCAGATATCACAGCAGGATATTCAGTCCTGATGAAGGGCTTTTGCCCAAAACGTCGATTTTCCTGCTCGGATGCTGCCTGACCTGCTGTGCTTTTCCAGCACCACTCTAATCTAGACTCTGATTTCCAGCATCTGCAGCTGTCGCTTTTGCCTATCACAGCTAGAGGCCATTCAGCCCCTCATCCGATTAGACCATGGCTAACATGAAGCTCAGCTTCACTGGCCCATCATTCATCTATCTGCCCCAACCCCTCACCCAGCTAAGATCCAGCAGCTCTGTTAGAAATTCCGACTGATTCCACCTTCCATAGCTGGCTTTTGGAAAGAACAGGATTCTTGTTTTCATCCCCTTTCTGTGCATCTAAATGGCAGGGAGGTGAGATCGGAGGAAAGTTCCGGAATCCATTCAGTACTGAGGTAGCCAATTTGAGCAAAGGCAACAAATGCCTTCAAACCTTCCTGGCCGTGATGTGGTAAATGTGATGCAGGTGGTTGGGATGGCAGGGTGGGGAGGAGGAGGAGACTGAGGGACTGGGGCAGGGCTGGGGAAGGAACGAGAGGGAGAATTTGCACATTGTGGTGTGGGCCAACTGGGTGACAAAGTGAGTCTCCTCTTGACTGTCAATGTGAGATGTGAGGAGGGCAACTATACAAAGTCTACCCTGTATTGAGCATTGGGAAACGATCTTCAAAGATACCAACAAATCCTCTCAAATTGTCTTCAAACTCAACATAATTTCCTTTAGGAAATGTCCACACCTCAGTTCCAATTCACTTACTTATTCCTCAACATTCAGTCAGGATACCAACTCTGTAACAAAATCAGTTTTAAACCTACTTTATATTCACCTGGCCTTGAATCCAGCTGTTCAACATCAGTTTCCTTCTTCATACCCAGAGGAATAGACAGTCAGGCTACATCATTCACCAACAATGGGTGGGACAATGGCTTTGTACAGTCAGACAGCAGCGATGGACCATTGCAAGGTTTCCTGTAGAATACTCCAGGAGAGAATTCCCAGATATAAAATCTGAACACACTTTGCCAGAAATATGCTCGCAGTGTGGTATTGTCAGTACAGTATTCTGGGCAGTACACCTGACAACATTTTCCCAGTGCAGTATTCCTGGTAGGATATTCCCAGTTCAGAATTTCCAGTAGTATATTCCCAGTACAATATTCACGATGGGATATTACCAGTAATATATACCCAATGTAGTAATTTGGTAGTGTATGCACAATAGTATATTCCATGATGGGATTTCCAGAAATGTACAGTATTCCAGATTCGGCATTGCCAACACAGCATTCCCACAAATTCATCATCAGCATGGTGTCTGTGTGTTTCAGAAAGCAAATGTCGATGGGCTGAATGGTCTCCCTGAACCTGGATCTCTGGTGTCCTTGGGTCCTATTTGGAGTGAGGTGGAAGGAGCTGAGAACTGTCACTGTGTGCTGTCTGTCCGAGAGCTGCTAATGGTTCAGGCTATTCACCGTGACAGTCCACAGCTCCTCTCCTCTGCTGGTTTTGTTTGCAGCAGAATAGCAGTCGGACCATTTTCTCCTTTTCACACTTATCATTTATACCTCTATCTCTCCTTGATCACCATTCACCTTCCCTTTATCCTTTGCTCTGTACTCACTCGCAATCTGTTCCACTCACTCCCCCTCCTCCTCTGTCAACAGTAGAAAGAACATCATTTTCCAGTCCTTTACTTCTGAAGAGGAGTCATACCAGACTCAAAACGTTAACTCTGTTTCTCTCTCCACAGATGCTACCAGACCTGCTGAGTTTCTCCAGCACTTCCTGTTTTTGATACTGAAGATCTTCTGTTTTCACCGAGCAACAGACACATCATAGCTGAAAATTTATATTAAAATTAAATTCCTTGCTCGACACGCCATTCTGCTCCTTGGTGCTGCTTGTATGTGAGCAAGAAGCAGGAAGTGACCACATTACACTCACCGCATGCATCTGTGCCAGGAGTACACATTGGGCAATTAGAGGTTTCGAGAATGGGGTGTGTAAAAGGCAGCAGATGTATTGAACAGCAGGCTAGGCTTGAGTGGCTGAATGGCCTACTTCTGTTCCTATGTTCCTTAGAGATTTCCACTCACAACCTCCTATTAACTGGAGGCTGAACTGTACTGGAGCTGATATCAAGACTCAAACAGGCCGGTACATACCCAGAATGACCCAACTCATCATCCTCCCCATCCTCTCACTAGCATTCCCTTTTACACACTGTGTGCACAGTCCAATCACATGTCTGACCCAAATAGTTGACCCATGGCCTGTCTGTAGCCTTGATCCCAACATTGTGGCTGGAATTAATGTGGTCGGAGGGAGGGTGGGTTGGAATGGGGAGCAAATGGTTCCTCAGGATTGGCCACTTTAGTATCATAACTTCTTCAGGGGAGGCTAGTGAAATTTAGCTGGGATTGACCAACCTGACTAGGCCCCATGGTTGGGCTAAGAAAGGTCACTGGTGATGATGTGCGGTTTGAGGTCAGGTATGTGGGGAAATAGCTCTTACAGTCCAGTCAGAAAAGAGAGAGAACATCTTTGAATCTAAACACAGTCATCAAAGCAGCGTGCTGTTCCCATGGAACCAGATTTCTATACAGAGAATCTCAAGGTTACTTTGAAGAGGAATTTGCATGTTTACTAAGATTATTCTGATGTGGGAATGTACTAGAAATGAAACACTAAATCTTCTGTCTGTTCATGTGAAGATCAAGGATAGCAAAACTAACAGAACATTCCCTTTTCATAAAGAGGTCAAGGTTTACATTCAAGATTTAACAAAATTAATTTAATAGAGACATTAATTAAGATTTTCTAAGAAAAGACAAACTCCAAACTGACCTATGCCATCTCTGTGCTGCAGTTGTCTGCTATTACCTTCTCTCAGAATCATGCTCACTCATTTACTCTCAGGATCTCATCCCTGGAAAACCCATCATCCTCTTCATCCTCTCACAATCTAATCATTGGTTTCTCTCTCAACCTCAACTCATTTTGAGCTTTTTACAACCTTGCTATTGTCCTGCACTTCAGCATTTCCCAGTCTCCCTGCACCATGAGTTTTGGGCCTTCCCCGGTCTCTCCTTTAGGCCTCAGACCTTCCCCTAGTCCCCTACACTGTGGGCTGTGTCTCTATTTGCTGCAATTCTCTGAGAAACACAGGCCCATTGCTAGTGAAGTTTCATGGGACAATCATTTCCTGTGGAAATGTAAACGTGGATGAATGACCAAGGAGGAGTGGGCTCAGTGGGAGAAAAGAAGCAAGAGATGGAGGCTGTGCTGCAGTGGGATTCAGCTCATTGTGAGGGAAAGCTGTTCTCTATTAGGCTCCTTGTCTGAGGGAGGTTCCCAATTACTCACAGGGGGCTCCACGTTCCTCATGATGTTGGATTGTGTATCTATAGCCAGCAGCATCACTGACAGCAGATTCTGGCACATTTCGAAAAACTGAATAGTCTGCATAAAGAGGGGAGTGAAGTAATATCAATTCTTCATCCATGTCCCAGTGCTCCTGGAGATTAGTCGAGGTGTTTTATTGATCTCTAGAAAGGATTTTCTAACACTTCTCTCACACAATTGAATAACATATGCGTATTCTAACTCTGCTCTCTAATTACATCTGGGACTTAGATTTTCAGTGACAGCTGTCTGTACACAACACAAACATCTTGTTTCAAAATTACTCTGATCAGCAAGTTAGCAGCAGTAATACCCATCAGCAAATCCCACTCAAACCCAATTTACCTTCCATGGAGAGGGGTCGCGTTAGCCAGTTTCTTTCCTAAGAAAAGCCAGGGAAGTCCCCTCATTCTACTTTCCATTCCCAAAGGATAATTCTTGGTGAGAAGAACAGTAGAGCTGCTTTGTCCTGGATGGTGTTGAGCTTCTTGAATGTTGTTGGAGCTGCCCCCATCCAGGGCAGGTGGGGAATATTCCATCACATTCCTGACTTGTGCCTTATAACTGGTGGACAGGCATTAGAGAGTCAGGAGGTGAGTTACTCATTGCAGGATTCCAAGCCTCTGACCTGCTCTTGTAGCCACAGTGTTTACAAGGTGAGTCCAGTTGAGTTTCAGGTCAATGGTCACCCCCAGGATGTTGATAGTGGGGGATTCAGTAATGGTAACACCATTGAATGTCAAGAGGCAGTGGTTAGATTGTCTCTTATTGGTGATGGTCATAGCCTAGCATTTGTGTGGTGTGAATGTTACTTTTAGCTTGTCAGCTCAATTCTGGATATTGTTACATTTGGACATAAGTCTTCTTCAGTATCTGAGAAGTCGCGAATGGTGCTGAACATTGTGCAATCATTGGCAAACATTCTCACCTCTAACCTCATGATGGAGGGAAGGTCATTGATGAAGCAACTGAAGATGATGTGAAGATTGTGTGAATCTAAAGTGTGTGTGTTTGTTTACGTTACCTGGTTCCTTGTGTTTTATTGGAAAAGCACAGCAGGTCAGGCAGCATCCAAGGAACAGGAGAATCGACGTTTTGGGCATAAGCCCTTCTTCAGGAATCCTGAAGATTCCTGAAGAAGGGCTTATGCCCGAAACGTCGATTCTCCTGCTCCTTGGATGCTGCCTGACCTGCTGCACTTTTCCAGCAACACATTTTCAGCTCTGATCTCCAGCATCTGCAGTCCTCACTTTCGCCTCCTTGTGTTTTATACCCATCCTGTGTTCAGCTCAGACTGGGCTCTCTGGTTTGTATTTCACAGGCAGTTAACACAAACTGGAATGTTTTCACTAAGTGTCCTGTAATATTCTCATCTTTGTCTGTCTTTGTTATTTCCATCAACTGCACAAAGCCATCCCAATTCCTGAGCAGATGCTTCAGCTATGGCTGACTCGGTATCTCATGTGAAGATAACAGACAGAACATTAAATACCTTGGTGAAATGAGCTGCCTAATGACTGAAGGGAGAGGGCAGAAAGTTCAGGCCTAGACATGGCAGCATCGAGGGAAGCAGCATACCTTAGCAAGGCAATGAAAAATTAATGGGTTGTGTTTTGTTTGACCAAAGTCCTTTGGGTTCTGAAATATTAATGACAGTGAATATGTGGAGAGGCAGAAAGAGAGAGGGTAATTTTTAATGACAGGTAGGTCTAGCCCCTGTCAACAGCAATGACCAAATAAACAATAAACATTCCAGAGCTTAGGACAAAACGGGGTTTCATAGACAGAGCGATTAAAGACAGACTAGTGTGCAGGAAGTTGAAGGAACAGAGCAGAGAGAGATTACAGGAGATGCAGTGACCATGCAGACTCAAGGCCAGTCAGCAGAGCTGGTTAATGCTTTGGTTTCAGAAGCTTAGGATGGCAACAATACCAAATGCTTCCAGCGTTAATGACCAGTGAATATTCACATTTGCACAGATTGCTCCATACAGAGCGAGAGCCTGACACCAGCTCTCTCAGAACAACTCCTCAGCTCAGAACTCAGGCACACAGGAGAGCCATACCAGACTCTAAACGTTAACTCTGTTTTTCTCTCCACATGGGCTGCCAGACCTGCTGAGTTTCTCCAGCATTCTCTATTTGGATCAGATTTTCAGCAGCTGCAATATTTTGTGTTTGTTTACCCACCCAGCATCTTATCCACATCAATCAGTCACCCCTCACCTCCCCCCCCCCCCCCCCCCCCCCGTGGGAACAAGCCCAGTCTGTCCCCCCTTTCCCCATAACATAACCCACTCATTCCAGCTCTCCCTCTGGTAAACCTCTCCTGAAGATGGTTATGTTTTCACGCTGTATAACTTTATACCTGCCTCCATTTATATCCTTTCCTAAATAAGGAGACTAAAACTGCACACAGTATCTGAGATGTGATCTCACCAACGCGCTGTACAACTGAAGCACAATGTGATTGCTATGTTCAATTTCTCTCGTAATAGAAGATAGCATCCCATTATTCTCCTTAATTATGAGCTGTACCTGCATATTAACCTTTTGTAACTCATACACCAAGATACCCAGATCCCTCTGGAATTCTACAATCATTCTCTGCTTAAGTAACGTTGTGTTTTTATTTTACCTGTCACAGTGAACAACCTTACATTCTCCCACATTATACTCCACCTACCAGAGTTACCGATCAATGACTTTCACATAACACAATTCCCTACCTTGCTCAGTGTTGTGTGTGAATTAGCCACCACATTCACATTTGCTCAATTCATTGAAGCAAATTATAAGAAGTTGAGGCTGAGGAAATGCACTTTTGCAAATCAGACAAAGACCTGTTTATGTATACTCTCAGTTTTCTGCCAGCCAGCCAGCCAACCAATCTTCAATCCAACCCCATATGTTACCCTCTACATCATGAGCTTTTATGCAAAATCTTTTGATTTGACACCTTATCAAATGCCTCCTGGAATACAGAACATCTACAGGCTGCCCTTCATCCACAGCTCACTACTCTTTCAAAAGAACTTTCAAAGAGTTTTTCACATGCTGCACAGGCTGATATGAACTTTCTTGACAATACAATAAAACCTTAACTCACTGTTTAATGCCAGATGGATAACTGATTATGGTCTACCCAACAAATACATAGTAATTCAAAATGAAACACTTTGCACCTTTCATTGAGTACCAAACTGGATAAGTTGAGGGCTTGATTTCAATTCAGCTGAAATTTGATCTAAGTCAATGTACTGGGAACTGGAAAAATGGTGGGATAGAGGGCATAATTTTAAAGATGAGATGACAAAAAGGAACCTGAAGGGCAACATTTTCCACACAGAGGGTGGTTCATATGTAGAATAAACTGCCAGGGGAAGTGGTAGGTGCAAGTACTGTTACAATATTTAAAACAGATTCAGACAGGTTCACGAATAGGAAAGGTCTCGAAGGATATCCGCCAAACACAGGCAAATGGACTAGTTCAGCTTGGGAAACTTGGTCTGTATGGACAAGTTGGATTGAAGGGTCTACTGTGTAACACTAACTCCAATAAACTGATTAAACATGATTTCCTTGAAAGGAAATGTGCTGGTTTTTCTCTGATTACTTCCTGAGTGCACAGCTATCAGTTCCTTAATGAACGATTCTAACCACTGTCCCACAACAGACATCAAGCTAACTGGTCTATAGTTTCCTGTATTTGGCCTCCCTCCCTTCTTGAATAGGATGGTTATATTTGCTATTTTCGACTCAAATGAAGCCTTTCCTAAACCAAGGGAATTTTGAAAAATTAGTACCAATGAATCGAATACCTCATTAACAACCTCTTCGAAGACCTGAAGATGAAGCCAATCCAGACATGGAGATTTGTCAGTCCCCACCTTCATGGGTTTGCTTAGTACTATGCCCCTTGTGATGGTAATTTCACCAAGTTCCTCTCTCCATTCCATCCTCTGACTTACAACTATTCTTGCAATGTTTTACCTATTCTTTTTCGACAGAAGCAAAATATTTGTTCATTTCATTTTCCTCTCTTCCCTAAGTGGAAACAGGTCATCCTTGATCCTGATTGACTGACCAACCAGGGAACATTTCAACATCCTCTCTGTTTCTCAGTGCCAACTCTTTCCTCCTTTTCTGTGTCTTTGCTTTCTCTGTCACCTGTTTTCCTCTTTCCCCTCAGTCTCTCATCACCCTGTTTTCACGATGGGCCCACCAATAATTTCCTTACCTCCCGATGCCCCACATATAATGTTCACATTTTCCCACTCAGTCTGTGACTCCCCCAGCAGGACTTCAAGGAAAAGGTAGGGGAGTGGGACTACTCTTCCAGAGAGATAGTATGGTTATGATGGACTGAATGGCTTCCTTTGATGTTGTAGCCAGTCAATGATCATCTGTGAGATCCACCTGGATCCTGAGGAGGATACTCAGAGAGGATGTGGCTGGGATATTGCAAACCCAGACTGCACTGAAAACCCAACCATGGAAATTAATGCAGCCTTAGTTTTGCCCTCAGGATATATACCATTGACTATATTTTCCTTTTGTATCATAGTATTAAGTTGCTAAATTTCATTTGAGTAAACTGCTGTCATTCTGGTTAGAATACACAGAGAGAGGTAAGTGGTTCGGAGGGATTGGGATCACCCTGTACCATTATGTAGGGGGAAGTCAGATAGAGTCATCAAGTCATAGAGAGGTACAGCATGGAAACCAATCCCTCATCCAACCTGTCCATGCCGACCAGATATCTCAACCCAATCTAGTCCCACCTGCCAGCACCTGGCCCATATCCCTCCAAACCCTTCCTATTCATATACCCATCCAAATACCTTTGTAATGCTGTAATTGTACCACCCTCCACCACTTCCTCTGGCAGCTCATTCCATACACATACCACCCTCTGAGTGAAAACGTTACCCTTTAGGTCTCTTTTATATCTTTCCCCTCTCACCCTAAACCTATGACCTCTAGTTCTGGACTCATTTCACTCCTGCTGAATCTTATATCCCTCAGCATGTTTACTGGCCCCCTATCTCTGTCACCTCCACTCACCCCAACACCCCCTCCCTATCTCTGTCACCTCCACTCACCCCAACACCCCCTCCCTATATCGGTCACCTCTACTCACCCCAACACCCCCTCCCTATCTCTGTAACCTCTTCCAGCATCTACACCCCCTCCCTATCTCTGTATCCCCCTCCAGCCCCTACACCCCTCCCTATCTCTGTAACCCCCTCCAGCCCCTACACCCCTCCCTATCTCTGTATCCCCCTCCAGCCCCTACACCCCTCCCTATCTCTGTATCCCCCTCTAGCACCTACACCCCCTCCCTATCTCTGTAAGCTCTTCCAGCACCTGCACCCCTCCCTATCTCTGTAACCCCCTCTAGCCGCTGCACTCCTCCCTGTCTCGGTCACCTCCTCTAGCCCCTACATCTCTGTAACCCCCTCTAGCCTCTACAACCTCCTTATATATAACCCCCTTCCAGCCCCTACACCCCCTCCATATCTCTGTCAATTCCTCTAACCCTTGCATCCACTCCTAACTTTGCAACCCCCTTTTGCCCCTACACCCCCTCCCTAACTCTGTCACCCCCTCCAGTCCCTACACCCCTTCCCTATCTCTGCAACCTCCTCCAGCCCCTACAGGCTCTCCCTATCTCTGTAACCTCCTCCAATCCCTACACTCTCTCCCTTTCTCCATCACCTCCTCCTCTCCTGATCTCCATCACCTCCTCCAGCCCCTACACCCCTCCCTATCTCCATCACCTCCTTCAGCCCCTACACCCCCTCCCTATCTCCATCACCTCCTCCCTCTCTCTATCTCCATCACCTCCTCCAGCCCCTACACCCCTCCCTATCTCCATCACCTCCTCCAGCCCCTACACCCCCTCCCTATCTCCATCACCTCCTCCAGCCCCTACACCCCCTCCCTATCTCCATCACCTCCTCCTCTCCCTATCTCCATCACCTCCTCCAGCCCCTACAT
Source organism: Chiloscyllium plagiosum (assembly GCF_037043375.1). Taxonomy (NCBI): domain Eukaryota; kingdom Metazoa; phylum Chordata; class Chondrichthyes; order Orectolobiformes; family Hemiscylliidae; genus Chiloscyllium; species Chiloscyllium plagiosum. The sequence continues at coordinate 2,423,507 of NW_028270180.1, forward strand.
CCCTCCCTATCTCCATCACCTCCTCCAGCCCCTACACCCCTCCCTATATCCATCACCTCCTCCAGCCCCTGCACCCCTCCCTATCTCCATCACCTCCTCCTCTCCCTATCTCCATCACCTCCTCCAGCCCCTACACCCCTCCCTATCTCCATCACCTCCTCCAGCCCCTGCACCCCTCCATATCTCCATCACCTCCTCCAGCCCCTGCACCCCTCCCTATCTCCATCACCTCCTCCAGCCCCTACACCCCCTCCCTATCTCCATCACCTCCTCCTCTCCCTATCTCCATCACCTCCTCCAGCCCCTACACCCCTCCCTATCTCCATCACCTCCTCCAGCCCCTGCACCCCTCCCTATCTCCATCACCTCCTCCAGCCCCTACACCCCCTCCCTATCTCCATCACCTCCTCCTCTCCCTATCTCCATCACCTCCTCCAGCCCCTACACCCCTCCCTATCTCCATCACCTCCTCCAGCCCCTACACCCCTCCCTATCTCCATCACCTCCTCCAGACCCTCCCTATCTCTGTTATTGCTGTAATTCTGCATCTCTTGAGCACCTTCTGTTTCAAAGCCTTGACCATGGGGTGTTGCCTTGGGGTTTATACTCAGGGTAGTTTCTCATTTCGAGTTGCTCCTGGTGATGTAGCTGTTTGATGGAGTCTTTGCTCAGCTGTTTTCTGGTAGCTCAGGGATAAATTCTGACAGTCCGTGTTGTGAAACTCTATGATATTTACAACATCAAATGCAGTCATCATCAATGGTTAAGTCTTCATGTAGACTTGAATAAAGAATATTTCACATTCAAAGCTGCACTTTTATATTTCATTTGCTTCATTACTTTCGATAATTATCTGATTATTTCACCTTAAAGCTGATGAATAGATCCCTGGTTTTGATTAATACAGTGAAGAAATTAGGGACTGAAAATCCGAGTCTGCCCAATAGCCTTTAGGAAGATGAAATCTCTATTTTGTTACAGATGCATACATAATCTGGTCTCCCTCCTATCAGAAGAAAGTCGTGAAACTTGAAAGGGTTCAGAAAAGATTTACAAGGATGTTGCCGGGTTTGGAGGATTTGAGCTCTCGGGAGAGGCTGAATAGGCTGGGGCTGTTTTCCCTGGAGCGTCGGAGGCTGAGGGGTGACCTTATAGAGGTTTATAAAATCATGAGGGACATGATTCGGAGATGCTGCTATTGGACTGGGGTGTACAAAGTTAAAAATCACACAACACCAGGTTATAGTCCAACAGGTTTAATTGGAAGCACACTAGCTTTCAGAGTGACGCTCCTTCATCGGGTGAGGGTCACCTGATGGAGCGTCTCTCCGAAAGCTAGTGTGCTTCCAATTAAACCTGTTGGACTATAACCTGGTGTTGTGTGATTTTTAATTATAAGGGACATGGATAGTGTAATTAGACAAGGAGTATCCGAGGGTGGGGGAGTCCAAAACTAGAGGGCATGGGTTTAGGGTGAGAGGGGAAAGATTTGAAAGGGATCTAAGGGGAAACCTTTTCATGCAGAGGGTGGTGTGTGTATGGAATGAGTTGCCAGAGGAAGTGGTGGAGGCTGGTACAATTAAAATATTTAAAAGGCATCTGTGTTGTATATCTCTATGAGTCTATGTTGCAGAATGTTTATGTCTGAATTGAGCGTTCGTTACTCATTGAGATATCAGGCAAACTAACTGTAAAACCATCAGTGGTTCTCTTAACTCATATCATGACCTGTACCTGTAGAGGGCATGGGTTTAGGGTGAGAGGGGAAAGATTTGAAAGGGACCTGGAGGGAAACCTTTTCACCCAGAGGGTGGTGCATGTACGGAACGAGCTGCCAGACGGGGTGGTGGAGGTGATTACAATTACAACATTAAAAAGGCTTTTGGATGGACATAGGAAAAGGAAGAATTTAGAGGGATATGGACCAAATGTGGCAAATGGGACTGGGTCAGATTGGGATATCTGGTCAGCATGGACAAATTGGACTGAAGGGTCTGTTTCTGTTCTGTATGACTCTATGAGGGTAAAACAGGGTAAATAAGGAAAGACCTTTACTAGCTCGCCCAGCCTTGCTCTCCCAGAGAGAAGAGACAAGTGGGTCTGATTGAATCTGAGGCTCACCACACCTCATGTAAAGGGAAACCTGAGAAGGAGAGCCCTTCATGGGTAACCGCTGCCATGCTGCTGGTATCACTCTGCACTGCAAACCAGCCATCCAGCCAACCGAGCTAACCAACCAGACAGTAGCACTGCATTACTGTGATGCGATTAGTAAAGATCAGACCCATCAGAATTCCCTTTCAGGTGATAAATGATGTTGGCTCGGAGTGAGATATGATAGGGCATTCGGCCATAGAGATGTACAGCACGGAAACAGACCCTTCGGTCCAACCCGTCCATGCTGACCAGATATCCCAACCCAATCTAGTCCCACCTGCCAGCACCTGGCCCATATCCCTCCAAACCCTTCCTATTCATATACCCATCCAAACGCCTCTTAAATGTTGCAATTGTAATTCCGCCCAACTATTCTGTACTAGCTCTGAGCAAAGGTCACCAGACCTGAAACGTTAGCTCTGTTTCTCTCTCCATAGATGCTGCCAGACCTGATGAAATTCTCTGGCAATTTCTGTCTTTGTTTCAGATTTCCAGTATCCATGGTCGTTTGATTTTACTCTGTGCTAAGGTTTGTATTTCACCATTCCCGTTATCTCTCAAGCTCCCAGCTCGTCTCCTTTGCTGGTTTTGCTGCGAAAGCAGATCCTGTGGAGATGAGTTCTACATTCTCAAACTCGGAATATAGTCATAAAGACAGAGAGAGAGAGAAAAAGAGAGAGAGAGAAAGGGCTTGCATTTATAGAGCGCCTTTCATGATAACTCAAAGAGCTCTTTCCAGTCCTGTCCTAAGCGTAGCAATAAATTTGTGCACAGCAAGATCCCACAAACCAAAGTGACATTAGCTGGTCATTGCTTTTGTTGATTGAAGGATAAATATTGGTTGGGCACCATGGAGAATTCCCCTGTTCTTCATGTGAATAGTGCCCTGGGCAGGTAGAGGGGGTCTCAGTTTAATATCACAGATGAAAGATGGTCTCTGTGAGACAGAGCAGCAGGTTCAGGAGCCCAGAGATGTTGAGACTAATTGGTTTCCCTGACCTCCTCCAGGGGTAGTTTTTAGTTTCCGATTTTAAATGACTACTCAATCTTCCACTAACTCTACTTCTGAAAGCCATACAAATGCTGAACAACTTGTGAAAATTAAAACAATGGCAGAAACAGGCTCCTCCAAATCACTTATAAATTCAGAGTGCAGATTTAATGACTAGAAAATAGCAGCCTCTGAACTTCACACCATATTCAAACCATGGCCCCACCAGAGACCTTTCAAAGGTTAGGACGTGTGGTTATGACTCCTAATCTAATGGTGTTTAGATATCTGACACTCCTTGAGAAAGCAGGATGGTAATAGCTTGACAATTTAATCGAACGGCCAGTAACCACCCTCAACATTCTTTATCTATTGTGGCTCCGAGTTATCCAGAATTGTGCAACATTTCCCATGGAGACTGTGACAGAGTTGTTGCTTTGTGTTGTCTCTGTCTTTTGATGCATTGCAGCATTCAGCTTGACATTAAAATGTCAAACTAGACCTTTTGTGTCTTTTGATATCTACAAATCTGTCTTAGTCGAAAGGATTTGAAGCCCTCCTTATTTTCACACAGAGACATGATTGAGTCCTGGTTTCAGAAGTTTCTCATCTTCCCCACCGTTTTAGCCCAAAGCCTTGAAGATGATATCAGGCACAACACAACAGAGTGCTGTAATGGTGGAGAGAGGTTAAGAGGAGTTCTGATCGAGTTTTCCCACACCTCAAAGGGTTTTCTTAAAGTAAATAAGGAGTCAGTGCTCTCACTGACGAGGAGGTGCAAGAACAGATGGAGGGTGGTTGACCGAAGAACTGGAGGGAAGATGGGAATACATTTTTCTTACACATTAGGTGGTTGCACGGAAACAGACCCTTCGGCCCAACCAGTCCATTCCTAACACAATCCCAAACTAAACGGTGGCACAGTGGTTAGCACTGCTGCCTCACAGCGCCAGAGACCCGGGTTCAATTCCCGCCTCAGGCGACTGACTGTGTGGAGTTTGCACATTCTCCCCGTGTCTGCGTGGGTTTCCTCCGGGTGCTCCGGTTTCCTCCCACAATCCAAAGATGTGCAGGTCAGGTGAATTGGCCATGCTAAATTGCCCGTAGTGTTAGGTAAGGGGTAAATGTAGGGGTATGGGTGGGTTGCGCTTCGGCGGGTCGGTGTGGACTTGTTGGGCCGAAGGGCCTGTTTCTACACTGTAAGTAATCTAATCTAAACTAGTCCCAGCTGCCTGCTCCTGGCCATATCCCTTCAAACCTTTCCTATTCATGTACTTCTCCAAATGTCTGTTAATCATTGTAACTGTACCCATGCCCACCACTCAGGAAGTTCATTCCCAGGCAGACCACCCTCTGCGTGAAATATTTGCCCCTTGTCTTTTTTAAATCTCACTCCTCTCACCTTAAAAATGTGCCCCTAAAAGGTTAACCACCAAAAACCCTATCTATAACCCTCATGATGCTATAAATTTCTATCAGGTCATCTCTCAACCTCCTACACTTGCGTGAAAAAAGTCCCAGCCTATCAAGCCTCTCATTATAACTCAAACCCTCCATAACCGGCAACATTTGGTAACTCTCTTCTGAGCCATTCCCGGCTTAAACAGTATCCTTCCAATAGCAGGGTGACCAGAACTGGACACAGTATTCCACCAATATCCTGCACAACCTCAACATGACATCCCAACTTGTATACTCAAGAGGACTGAGCAATGAAAGTAAGTGTGCTAAACACCTTCTTAACTGCCCTGTCTATGTGAGACACTCGATGCAGATTCAACAGGACCTTGCACAAGGGCATCAGATATACTCTGGAAAAGGGTTGTGAGGACAGGGTAGTGAGTGGGACTAAGTGGGAAAAAGTTTCAAAGTGCTAGGACAGGCACAATGAACCCAATGGCCATCCCCATGTGGTACCATTCCTTTTCCACAGCAGGACAGGCCACTAAATGAGAACAAAACAAAAAGCAAGTAAATGATAAATGCTGAATTTTCCACATTCATTAACTCCCCTGCTTATATTTGACTCGTCCCCAGTCTCTCTGATCAGATTCAGTCATCCAGCGATGGAGAGAGTTGAGCAACTCCCCAATCTCATTCACTTTTCCAGGTGTGTTTTTTTTGGATGGTATTGATAGCAAGATAGAGTGTTCAACAACAATAATGTGGAGGTGCTGGTGTTGGACTGGGGTGGACAAAGTTAAAAATCACACAACACCAGGATATAGTCCAACAGGTTTAATTGGAAGCACTAGCTTTCAGAGCGCTGCTCCTTCATCAGGTAGTTGTCACATCCACCTGGCAAAGGAGCAGTGCTCCGAAAGCTAGTGTGCTTCCAAATAAACCTGTTGGACTATATCCTGGTGTTGTGTGATTTTTAACTAGGTTCAATAATAGATATACAACCATTTGTTGTGAGACAGAGCTGCACAGGCACTCCCCATGTGGACTGATGTGCCCACCTATTCTGTAAAGAGAATGTCCTACACCTGAAGCAAGTGTCAACAATCTACACAGAGCGATCTCCTTATGCCAATACATGGATGGACAGCATTGGAAATTACTAATGGATTTGGTTACCGTCCTTGCTAAATAGAAGACTTGCATTTATGTAGCGACAGGATATTCTGAGGCTTTCAGAGGTTAAGGCAGCTGTTTTGAAATGTTGTATCTGTTGTAATATACTCTCCACCTCTCTTCTTCACTCTCTAATTACTCGCACTCCCTGAACCAACTCTCTCTCTGTCTGTCTCTTTCTGCACTTCAGAATACAACAATTTCTCACATTTGAAAGTAGAAAGCAGACCACACCGATGCTCCTGACTCCTCTGGATGGAGAGGTCAGCTGAGCAGAAGGATTAGACCTTGTTGTGATTCTAACCACCACATGGTTCACTGAGATACCTGTCCAGGGGCATGGGGCTGGACTTGAGTCAGGGTGGATGGGCAGAGCTGGGGTAAAACCACCCAGGATGAACATTAGGAGCATTAACACTATTAACCTTCACAGGAACAGGAGCAGGCCTGTTAGCTCCTCCAGCTATTAGGATCTTGGCTGATCACTGCAATGGGTTTGATCAGATCCCATCAGCTTTAACTCAGTTTCCAACAAGAATTCAATTGTTATTTTGTTGCCTGCACCATTAATCAAAGTGAAGCTAATTATTGTCGCTACGTTTCTGATCTGCTCTTTCCTGACTTCTGTTTATCAGTTCCTGAGATGACAATGAGTTTTGTTGGTTTCCATCCACAGAATTAGGGGTTTGTAAACGAGGAATCCTCCTTCAGTCGGACCTCACAGCCAAAGGCCATTCAGCCCCTCATCTGATGAGACTATGGCTGACATGAACCGCAGCTTCACTGGCCCATCATTCATCTATCTGCCCCAACCCCTCACCCAGCTAAGATCCAGCAGCTCTTTTAGAAATTCCGACTGACTCCACCTTCCATAGCTGGCTTTTGGGAAGAACAGCATTCCTGATTTCATCCCCATGTGTTTCCTGACATCATTCCTGTATGTGCCAGCCCAAATTGGAAGGTTATTTCACCTTGTTCTGGACACTCGGTCTATTCTCTCAAATCTTTGTAACATTTTAAACACCCCAATCAGTCAGATCATCTCTCAGAGTTCCAAACTCCAGGAAGTACAAACCAAGGGTTTGCAAACCCTCAGAATGTTAAGCCCAAATATTATTCTGGGAGAAAACCAGTGATGTTTCCTGGCAGAATTAGTGCAGTGTGAACCAGAGGAAACTCATGGGAGTTAGAACACAGACTGGGCCTCTCATAGAGAACACATACAATCAGTCTGTGTTACCCTGACACATCGAGACAGCGGGGGTCACTCTGGGACAGCGAGGGTCACTCTGGGACACCTTGGCTGACATTGCCGTGCAGTGGTAAGAAACAGTTCTGCTTTGGATATGTTCCTTCTCATTAACACCTTACTATGAGGATTTCTCAGACTGCAGTAAGAAGTGTGAAAATCCCATGGCTTTATCTGTGACTGAACAAGGAATTCCTTTACAATCCCATTTGATATTCATTTTCAAACCAACATGAGAACCGATCACTCATCGATTACCATCAAGTGCAACAGCAGAGTCTTGCAAAGGCATTAACAAGGCTGTAAAAATAATGATATAAACTTCACCTGTACCTAACCCCGTGCTGTTCCTGTCCTGGGAGTGTATAATGGGGGACAGTGTAGAGTTAGCTTTACTCTGTATCTAACCCCGTGCTGTCCCCTGTCCCTGGGAGGGTTTTATGGGGGACAGTGTAGAGTAAGCTTTATTCTGTATCTAACCCCATGCTGTCCCCTGTCCTGGGAGTGTTTGATGGGGACAGTGTACAGGGAGCTTTACTCTGTATCTAACCCCGTGCTGTCCCTGTCTTCAGAGTGTTTGCTTGGGGACAGTGTAGAGGGAGCTTTACTCTGTATCTAATCCCATACTGCTCCTGTCCTGGGGTGATTGATAGGGACAGTGTAGAGGGAACTTTACTCTGTATCTAACCCTGTGTTGTCCCCGTCCTGGGAGTGATTGGTGGGGGGGACAGTGTACAAGGAGCTTTACTCTGTATCTAACCCCGTGCTGTCCCTGTCCTGGGAGTGATTGGTGGGGGGACAGTGTACAAGGAGCTTTACTCTGTATCTAACCCCGTGCTGTCCCTGTCCCTGGGAGTGATTGATGGGGGACAGTGTACAAGGAGCTTTACTCTGTATCTAACCCCGTGCTGTCCCTGTCCTGGGAGTGATTGGTGGGGGGGACAGTGTACAAGGAGCTTTACTCTGTATCTAACCCCGTGCTGTCCCTGTCCCTGGGAGTGATTGATGGGGGACAGTGTACAAGGAGCTTTACTCTGTATCTAACCCCGTGCTGTCCCTGTCCCTGGGAGTGATTGATGGGGGACAGTGTACAAGGAGCTTTACTCTGTATCTAACCCTGTGCTGTCCCTGTCCTGGGAGTGATTGGTGGGGGGGACAGTGTACAAGGAGCTTTACTCTGTATCTAACCCCGTGCTGTCCCTGTCCTGGGAGTGATTGGTACTCTGAGGAAATGTTTCAATGTTAAATACTCCTGAAAGTAGATTCAGGCAACCACCACCACTCTGTCCTGGTCCACTCACATTGACACTCTAGTCAAGAAAGCACAACAACGTCGTGGCACGGTGGCACAGTGGTTAGCACTGCTGCCTCACAGCGCCAGAGACCCGGGTTCAATTCCCGCCTCTGGCAACTGTCTGTGTGGAGTTTGCACATTCTCCCCGTGTCTGCGTGGGTTTCCTCCGGTTTCCTCCCACAGTCCAAAAATGTGCAGGTTAGGTGAATTGGCCATGCTGAATTGCCTGCAGTGTTAGCGGCAAGGGTAAATGTAGGGGAATGGGTCTGGGTGGATTGCGTTTCGGCGGGTTGGTGTGGACTTGTCGGGCCAAAGGGCCTGTTTCCACACTGTAAGTAATCTAATCTAGTAAACAACGTCTCTACCTCCTCAGGAGGCTAGGGAAATTCAGCATATCCACAAGGACTCTTACCAATTTTTGTAGATGCACCATAGACAGCTTCCGATCTGGGTGCACCATGGCTCAGTATGGCAACTGCTCTGCCCAGGACCACAAGAAACTGCAGAGAGTTGTGAACACAGCCCAGTCCCTCACACAAACCAACCTTCCATTAATTGGCTCTGTCTACCCTTCCTACTGCCTCAGGAAAGCAACCAACATCATCACAGAGCCCTCCCACCCTGGTATACTCTCTTCCAATCCCTCTTCCATCATGCAGTAAACATAAAAGTCTGAATACACATACGGTTAGATTCAAGAACAGCTTCTTCCCCGCTGTTTGCAGACTTTTGAATGGACTTCTCAAATATTAATGTTGATCTCTCTCTCTCTCTATGCCTTCTCAGTGACTGTAACACTGTATTCTGCACTCCGTTCTGCTACCCTCCTGTACTTTGTATGGTACAACCTGCCTGGACAGCACACAAAACAACTTTTCATTGCATCTCGGTCCATGTGATAACAATCAATCATTCAACCAAATACCCCACATTACCGCACTGATATCCTTGAACTTGTTGATCATAAATCTTTCATGTTCTTTCATTAAATAAGAATTAATAATTGGCTGGGCTTTTGAAAGGATTGAGGGCTGTCGAATAGAATGGGTGACTGGTGCTGATTGGCTGGATTACAGTGAGTTTGCATTGTATAGATGGGCTGAATGGTTTGCTTCTGGGCTGTAATGATGATGAGTAGCTGTGACGAGAGCAGATATTAACCCACCTTCCACTGTTGATAGCTCTCTTTAATTAAAAGCCCTGAGCTGGTGCTAATGTAAGCCTTGGAAGGCTGAGTGTTAGTGAGTGAATTAGCTGCAGGAATGTAATATTTACTGATCCTTTCTTGAGCATTAACGTAAAGCTCCCATTTAAATCCGTCATTTCAAGTGTCTGTGTGGGATTATTGCGGATTCTACAATGCGATGTTTTCACAGAGTAATTAATCCATTTCTATCTGCTGGAGGTTTATTCACCATTGGCTAATAGTTGCTACTTTTAATGTGAGATAGATGTTGCTGCAAGACCACAATGTTTGTAAAACTTGGCAGTTTCCATACAGCAGGGGGTATTTGAGAGAGGGTCAGAATTTCTTTTGTAATTCTCTGAATCAAACACCAGATCATCGCAAGAGATTACCTCATAAGCATGAACTATCCTTATCTGGGATCATGGTTTGATATTTGCTCCATTCATTGTGCAGCACAATGTATCAAGTTATAAAGGTACAGTCACCCACAGAGACACACGGCTGCTGCCTTTCCCTTACCCCAGCTTGTTCAGGCTGGGAGGTAGGGCTGGGGGAGGTGGGGGTCGGAGAGAGAGATGTGCGGGTCGGAGAGGGGGGTGAGGGTCAGAGGAGGTGGGGGTCGGGGGGATAGGGGTCAGAGAGGGGGTGGGGGTCAGAGAGGGGGAGTGGGGGTCAGGGGGGGTGAGGTCAGAGAGGGGGTGATGGTGGTCAGAGGGGGGTGGGATCAGAGAGGGGGTGATGGGGGTCAGAGAGGGGATGATGGGGGTCAGAGAGGGGATGATGGGGGTCAGAGAGGGGGTGTTGGGGGTCAGAGAGGGGGTGTTGGGGGTCAGAGAGGGGGTGTTGGGGGTCAGAGAGGGGTGATGGGGGTCAGAGAGGGGGTGATGGGGGTCAGAGAGGGGGTGATGGGGGTCAGAGAGGGGATGATGGGGGTCAGAGAGGGGGTGATGGGGGTCAGAGAGGGGGTGATGGGGGTCAGAGAGGGGGTGTTGGGAGTCAGAGAGGGGGTGTTGGGGGTCAGAGGGAGTTGGGGGTCAGAGAGGGGATGATGGGGGTCAGAGGAAGGTGGGGTCAGAGAGGGGGTGATGGGGTCAGAGAGGGGGTGATGGGGGTCGGGGGGATGGAGGCCAGAGAGGGGGAGGTGGGGGTTAGAGAGGGCGGTGGAGGTTAGAGGGGGGTGGGGGTCGGAGTGGGGGAGGTGGGGGTTGGGGAGGGGGAATCACGTTCCTCAATTCAATTACAACCATGCTTTGGGCTTTGTTCATGTTTGCACTGACCACTTTTCCAAGAAAGATCTGAACAAAATAACCATTTCAATCTATTGTGCTGTGATGTATTTGTTGACAATATTTATGAAGATGCTGAACGAACAACTCTGAGCGAATGGTTTTAGAGAGGTAGCCCAGCTCTCAGATAGCGTTCTGGGATAGCGTTCTGGGATAGGTTTGTGAGAAAGGGAAGGAAGCCTTATTTTTATAAGTATTCCTGGTATCACAATTTGCTACAGCATCGTTAAGAACTCTTACAATTTTCTCCAAGTCAAGGAGGGAACCAAACTTAGTAACAGCCATAAACTCCAGGCTGTGCTCCTGCCGTGATTCACTTGTTTTCCTGCCGAGTAAAGTTCCAAATTTCATATATTTACCTCATCAGATAAAATGATAAAATGAGATGTTGAAATGAATTGGAAGAATTCTGTATCTGGGCGAGTGAATCAATTCCCTCTCTGGGCCATACACACTCTGGCAGGTGGGAAAAACTCTTCCGAAACTGACCACTCCAACACCAGCTTCCTTGTTTTTATCCATTTGATAGGAGGGGGCAGGATTTGCCAATCCGGTCCTGCTCTTGAGAAGTTGGTGACGCGTTGACTTCATGAATGCAACTGAGTGCCTTGCTCAGCCATTTCAGAGTGTAGTCAAGAATCAGCTACACTGCTGTGGGTGTGGAGTCACATAGACTCAAGGGCTGAACTGAAGGGAGACTCTCTATCCCTTTAAAAACAGTGGACAGAATCAGATTCCAGAATTCCTAACAATCCAAATTTTGCACTGGGATGGAGGAAGTGTGTCAAATGTAATGGTCCCATTGTGGGGTCAAGCAACTTTCTGTGGAGTTGGAGGATCCCTACATTGTGGAAGCAGGCCATTCAGCCCATCAAGTCCACATCAGCCCTCCGAAGAACATCCCACCCAGACCCACTTCCCATACCCTATCCCTGAACTCTATGGGCAATTTCCCATGGCCAATCCACCTAACCAGCACATCTTTGGACGGTCAGAGGAAACCGCAGCAAACCCAAGTGGACACAAGGAGAATGTGCAATCTTCACCCCCTCTGCTGGAGGGTGGATTCAAACCTGGGTCCTTGGCACTGCGGTTTCCTGCTACCCACTGAGCCAACAGGCTGCCCATCTGGTCATAGAGTCGTAGAGATGTACAGCATGGAAACAGACCCTTCAGTCCCACCCGTCCATGCCAACCAGATATCCCAATCCAATATAGTCCCACCTACCAGCACCCGGCCCAAATCCCTCCAAACCTTTCCTATTCATATACCCATCCAGATGCCTCTTAAATGTGCAATTGTACCAGCCTCCACCACATCCTCTGGCAGCTCATTCCATACACGTACCACCCTCTGCATGAAAAAGTTGCCCCTTAGGTCTCTTTTATATCTTTCCCCTCTCACCCTAAACCTATGCCCTCTAGTTCTGGACTCCCCGACCCCAGGGAAAAGACTTTGTCTATTTATCCTATCCATACCCCTCATAATTTTGTAAACCTCAGTCTCCGATGCTCCAGGGAAAACAGCCCCAGCCTGTTCAGCCTCTCCCTGTAGCTCACATCCTCCAACCCTGGCAACATCCTTGTAAATCTTTTCTGAACCTTTTCAAGTTTCACAACATCTTTCCGATAGGAAGGAGACCAGAATTGCATGCAATATTCCAACAGTGGCCTAACCAATGTCCTGCACAGCCGCAACATGTCCTCCCAACTCCTGTACTCAATACATTGACCAATAAACGAAAGCATCCCAAATGCCTTCTTCACTATCCTATCTACCTGCGACTCCACTTTCAAGGAGCTATGAACCTGCACTCCAAGGTCTCTTTGTTCAGCAACACACCCGAGGACCTTACCATTAAGTGTATAAGTCCTGCTAAGATTTGCTTTCCCAAAATGCAGCACCTCACACTTATCTGAATTGAACTCCATCTGCCACTTCTCAGCCCATTGGCCCATCTGGTCTAGATCCTGTTGTAATCTGAGTTAACCCTCTTCGCTGTCCACTACACCTCCAATGTTGGTGTCATCTGCAAACTTACTAACTGTACCTCCCATGTTCACATCCAAATCATTTATGTAAATGACAAAAAGTAGGGGGCCCAGCACCGATCCTTGTGGCACTCCACTGGTCACAGGCCTCCAGTCTGAAAAACAACCCTCCACCACCACCCTCTGTCTTCTACCTTTGAGCCAGTTCTATATCCAAATGGCTAGTTCTCCCTGTATTCCATGAGATCTAACCTTGCTAATCAGTCTCCCATGGGGAACCTTGTCGAACGCCTTACTGAAGTCCATATAGATCACATCTACTGCTGTGCCCTCATCAATCTTCTTTATTAGTTCTTCAAAAAACTCAATCAAGTTTGTGAGGCATATTGACTACCCCAAATCAGTCCTTGCCTTTCCAAATACATGTACATCCTGTCTCTCAGGATTCCTTCCAACAACTTGCCCCCCACTGAGGTCGGCTCTCCGGTCTATAGTTCCCTGACTTGTCTTTACTGCCCTTCTTAAACAGTGGCACCACGTTTGCCAACCTCCAGTCTTCCGGCACCTCACCTGCGAATATCGATGATACAAATATCTCAGCAAGAGGCCCAGCAATCACTTCTCTAGCTTCCCACAGAGTTCTCAGGTACACCTGATCAGATCCTGGGGATTTATCCACGTTTAACCGTTTCAAGATATCCAACACTTCCTCCTCTGTAATCTGGACATTTTGCAAGATGTCACCATCTATTTCCCTAAAGTCTATATTTTCCAAATCCTTTTCCACAGTAAATACTGATGCAAAATATTCATTTAGTATCTCCCCCATTTTTTGTGGCTCCACACAAATGCCGCCTTGCTGATCTTTGAGGGGCCCTATTCTCTCCCTAGTTACCCTTTTGTCCTTAATATATTTGTAAAAACCCTTTGTATTCTCCTTAATTCTATTTGCCAAAGCGATCTCATGTCCCCTTTTTGCCCTCCTGATTTCCTCCTTAGGTATGCTCCTACTGCCTTTATACTCTTCTAAGGATTCACTCGATCTCTCCTGTCTATACCTGACATATGCTTCCTTCTTTTTCCAGGCCCAGTTTCTCAAGGGCTTGAGCTCACTGAGCAGGCTGAGGGCCCAGACTGCTGTCAGTCTGTTCAAAAACAAAAGCACTTAAAGGAACACAAGTATTAGCTAACATTTTTCTTGGATTTATTTTGTCACCTACTCAATGCTTATTAACAAATGATAAAGAGCTGTCAAGTGTTTGTCATTTCGGCTGTTGATAATTTGAAGGTCCAGTTGATTGACACTTTAATAGGATTACTGTAACAGCAGGTCTTTAAAGGAAGTTATGAATGACATTTTTAAAGCTTTTCTATACATTCCATTGTCATTATAGGGTTCATGGTTCTATACAGAGTGTATACTGGGTAAACGGAACGGAAGGTATGAGCTGAGGTGAGGCAATGCACTTTGGGAGGTCCAATGCTAGACGCAGGGTTACAGTAAATGGCAGGCCCCTAAATGAGCACTGATATACAGAGGGATCTCAGGGTGCAAGACTACCGCTCTCTGAAAGGGACAGCACAAGTGGCTAAGGTGGTAAAGCAGGCATATGGCATTGCTTGCCTTCAGTGGTGTGGGCATTGAGTATAAACTTTGGTAGGTTATGTCGCAGCTGTCTAAAACTTTAATTAGGTCACATTTAGAGTACTGTGTGCCACATTATAGGAGACTTTGGAGATGATACAGAAGAAGGTTACCAGGATGTTGCCTGGATTGGAGTGTATTAGCCATAAGGAGAGATTGGACAAATTTGGATTGTTTTCGTTAGAGCAGCAGGAACTAAGGGGCAAGCTGACAGTTTATAAAATAATGAGAGGGTGGATATGGCTTTTTTTCCCAGGGGGGCATAGATTTAAAGTGAGGGAGGAAAGGTGATGTGTGAGGCAAGTGTTTTACCCAGAGGGTGGGAGGTACCTGGAATGTGCTGCGCGGGGAGGTGGGAGACACAGATAGAATAGCAATGTTTACGAGGCATTTAGATGGATACATGAGCAGGCAGGATATAGAGGGATATAGACCATATGCAGGCAGGTGGGATTAGTTTAGAATGGCATCATAGTTAGCAGAGACATAGGGGGCAGAAGGGTCTGTTCTGTACTGTACTGTTCGAGATTCTGTGAGAGGCCTTTGGGGGTGGGTGAAGGTGAATGTGTTGACATGGACAGAATGAGAGCTAATATTGAATAAACTGACTTGGGCAAAGTGTCAGACAGTGGAGTTGGGTGCGTTATGCCAGGCCAGCTCAGTGTATGCCAGTCCCTATGACCTGTTTCCAACAAAGTCCTGTTTCCACCTCCAGCTCCCTGAAGCTAGCTGAGCTGAGCGGGAAAATTACCTGCTCCCACCATTCCCCATGGAAAACCCAACCCCAGGAATGAGCAGCATGAGTCCAGTCCAATGGCTGACTGCTCCAGGGACATTCCCAGTTTGTTATTGTAGCCACTTGGCCAGGTACCAATGCTTCAACTGGTGGAGAGAGCTGAGGGTAGGATCCCACTCTCACAGTCAATGGGGAGGGTGGTGGTATCTGTTCATCTTCCTGATTCACCATCACACTGCGTTAATGTGCAACGACCACTGAGTGTGCTTGGGGTCTGTCATTAGTAACAGGTGGTCAGCTCATATCCTCAATGCAGAGATAACGATCGATTGAGAGGAGCGTGGTCCAGTCTGTGGCCAGGGATTGCCTTGTGAAATCTCAGATTTCTGTGCTGAAACAGCACTCACAGTGAGATTTTCATATTCCTGACAAGCATGAAATCATCAGGAAACACTGTCTATGTTCCAGGCTGCGGTAAATGATTCATCAGAGGCCGCTCCAGATCCTTACCACAGGAACCTGCTCTTGGTGGGGGAGGGGTGGTACTGAGCATCAGGGAGCAGGAACCCCTGAAACTATCCTGGGTGGGGGACAATAACGATGGGCCCTTTGAGTGACTGGCAAGTTAATAGCTCATGAGCAAATAGATCCCATAACCGTTAACGGGTATACTCCATCTCCATGCATGTACACATTCACAGATTATATACGTGAGCACAGTGTGTACACATGTGTGCACGGGCTATGTGTGGTGAAGTTACATGTGTATGGTGTATACACATAAAGTCACACAGATGCACAGCACAGAAACAGACTCCAGTCCAACTCAACCATGCTGACCAGTTATCCCAACCGAATCTAGACCCAATTGCTAGCACTTGGCCCACATCCCTCTAAGCCCTTCCTATTCATATACCCATCCAAATGCCTTTTAAATGCTGTATTTGTACCAATCTCCACCACTTTCTCTGGCAGCTCATTCCATACACGTACCACCCTCTGTGTGAAAAAGTTGTCCCCTAGGTCCCTTTTATATCTTTCCCCTCTCACACCAAACCTATGCCCTCTAGTTCTGGACTCCCCACTCCTGGGAAAAGACCTTGTCTATTCAACCTAGCCATGCCCCTCATGATTTTATAAACCTCTGTAAGGTCACCCCTCAGCCTCCGACCCTCCAGGGAAAACAGCCCCAATCTATTCAGCCTCTCCCTTTAGCTCAAATCCTCCAACCCTGGCAACATCCTTGTCAATCTCTTCTGAATCCTTTTCAAGTTTCGCAACATCCTTCTGATAGGAAGGAGACCAGAATTACACGCAATATTCCAACAGTGGCCTAACCAATGTCCTGTACAGTCACAAAATGACCTCCCAACACCTGTACTCAATACTCTGACTAATAAAGGAAAGCATACCAAACGCCTTCTTCACTATCCTATCTACCTGCGACTCTACTTTCAAGGAGCTATGAACCTGCACTCCAAGATCTCTTTGTTCAGCAACACTCCCTAGAACTTTACCATTAGGTGTATAAGTCTGCTGTGCTTTGCTTTCCCAAAATGCACCACCTCGCATTTATCTAAATTAAACTCCATCTGCCATTTCTCAGCCCATTGGCCCATCTGGTCCAGATCCTGTTGTTCTCGAGGTAACCTTTTTCGCTGTCCACTACAACTCCAATTTTGGTGTCATCTGCAAACTTACTAACTATACCTCCCATGTTCACATCCAAATCATTTAGATAAATGACGAAAAGTAGTGGACCAAGCACTGATCCTTGTGACACTCCACTGGTCACAGGCCTCCAGTCTGAAAAACAACCCTCTACCACCCACCCCCGTCTTCTACCTTTGAGCCAGTTCTGTATACAAATGGCTAGTTCTCCCTGTATTCCATGAGATCTAACCTTGCTAATCAGTCTCCCATGGGGAACCTTGTCGAACGCCTTACTGAAGTCCATATAGATCACATCTACTGCTCTGCCCTCATCAATCATCTTTGTTACTTCTTCAAAAAACGCAATCAAGTTCATAAGACATAATTTCCTACGTAAAAGTCATGTTGACTATCTCTAATCAGTCCTGACTTTTCCAAATACATTTAATCCTGTCCCTCAGGATTCCCTCCAACAACTTGCCCACCACCGAGGCCAGGCTCACTGGTCTATAGTTCCCTGGCTTGTCTTTACTATAGTGGCACCACGTTAGCCAGCCTCCAGTCTTCCAGCACCTCACCTGTGACTATCGTTGATACAAATATCTCAACAAGGGGCCCGGCAATCACTTCCCTAGCTTCCCACAGAATTCTAGGGTATACCTGATCAGGTCCTGTGGATTTATCCACGTTTAACCGTTTCAAGACATCCAACACTACCTCCTCTGTAATCTGGACATTTTGCAAGATGTCACCATCTATTCCCCAACAGTCTATATCTTCCATATCCTTTTCCACAGTAAATACTGATGCAAAATACTCATTTAGTATCTCCCCATCTCCTGCTGCTCCACACAAAGGCCGCCTTGCTGAACTTTGAGAGGCCCTACTCTCTCCCTCGTTACCCTTTTGTCCTTAATGTATTTGTAAAAACCCTTTGGAATTTCCTTAACCCTATTTGTCAAAGCTATCTCATGTCCCTGTTTTGCCCTCCTGATTTCCCCCTTAAGTATACACCTACTGCCTTTATACCCTTCTAAGGATTCATTCGATCTTTCCTGTCTCTGCCTGACATATGCTTCCTTTTGTTTCTTAACCAAAATCTCAATTTCTCCAATCATCCAGCATACCCTATACCTACCAGCCTTGTCTTTCACCCTAACCCTCAGTGCTGGTGACTGTAAAATTATCATCAATTGTTATAAAAGTCTATCTGGTTCCCTCATGTCCTTAAGAGAAGAAGGAAATCTGCTGCCTTTATCCTGTGTGTGATTCCCTACCAACGGCATTGACTCCTGCCCATCCTCTGAAATAGTCCAACAAGCCACTCAGTTCAAGAGCAATTATTGGTGGTCAGTAAATGAAAGGTGCATGATTTACATACTGATGTCACTTTTAGAGTTTGGAATACAAACTAGTGGTCCATTGGCATAGTTAATTTTGTAAAGGGCTATTTTTAAAGCAAAGCTGAGTCAGACAGTTCTTCTATAACTGTCAGAAAGCAGGAACACCTGAGATATTCAGGCAACATTCTTAATGCTGAGGGTGGGTTTGTGACAGGTGGAATAAACACTGAAGGCCATTACTTTGTTTGCTGTTTAGAATGATCAAGGGTTGATTCTATGGTTTAGAAATTCAGGATATGAAAATTTTTAGGGTAGTTCAGATGATCTGTAACTAGGAAACAGGAGCAGAAAGTGCTGGAGAAACTTAGCAAGTCTGGTAACACCTTTGGAGAGACAAACAGAGTTAACGTTTTGGGTCCAGAGACCCTTCTTCAGATACTGCATGTTGTCAGACCTGTTGAATTAATCCAGACATTTCTGATTTTGTTTCAGATTTTCAGCACAGACAATTGTTTTTAATTTAGAAATCTAACTGAGGTCAGGAGCAAGTATTGTCTCTCTCTTTGAAAAGAAGAGTTTCTTTTTCAGAGCAGTTTAAGGGATAAGTTAGCTCAGTTAAAAAAAAAATTGGCTTGTGCAACTCCCAGACCAGAAATCTTCAGGTTATTAGAAGCTGAGAAAGTCTAAGCTGTCGGTCCTATCAGTACTCACGAAAGGAGACTCCACAGTTCTAAGGACAGAAATTAGGGAGAATTGGTCAAGTTAAACTTACAGACTTGACATAGTCATAGTCATAGTCCTAGAGTTATAGAGATGTACAGTACGGAAACAGACCCTTCAGTCCAACTCATTCTTGCCAACCAGATATCCCAACCCAATCTAGTCCCATTTTGCAGTACCCGGGCCATATCATTCCAAACCCTTCCTATTCATATACCCATCCAGATGCCTTTTGAATGTTGCAATTGTACCAGCCTTCACCACTTCCTCTGGCAGCTCATTTCACACACACACCACACTCTGCATGAAAAAGTTGTCCCTTAGGTCCCTTTTAAATCTTGCCCCCTCACCTTAAACCTATGCTCTCTAGTTTTGGACTCCCCTACACTGGGAAAAAGACCTTGGCTATTTACCCTATCCATGCCCCTCATGATTTTATAAACTTTGATAAGGTCACCCCTCAACCTCTGACGTTTCAGGGAAAACAGCCTCAGTCTATTCAGCCTCTCCCTATATCTCAAACCCTCCAGCCCTGGCAACATCCTTGTAAATCTTTTCTGAACTCTTTCAAGTTTCTCAATGTCTTTCCTATAGCAGGGAAACCAGAATTGCACGCAATATTCCAACAGTGGCCTAACCAATGTCCTGTACAGCTGCAACATGACCTCCCAACTCCTGTACTCAGTACTCTGACCAATAAAAGGAAAGCATATCAAACGCCTTCTTCACTATCCTATCTACCTGCGACTCCACTTTCAAGGAGCTATGAACCTGCACTCCAAGGTCTCTTTGTTCAGCAACACTCCCCAGGACCTTACCTTTAAGTGTGTAAGTCCTGCTCTGATTTGTTTTTCCAAAATGCAGTACCTCGCATTTATCTAAGCTAAACTCCATCTGCCACTCCTCAGCCCCTTGACCCATCTGATCAAGATCCCATTGTAATCTGAGGTAACCCTCTTCGCTGTCCACTACACCTCGAATTTTGGTGTCATCTGCAAACTTACTAACTATACCTCCTATGATCACATCTGAAACATTTATATAAATGTTGAAAAGCAGTGGATCCCAGCACCAATCCTGTGGCATAGTGCTGGTCACAGGCCTCCAGTCTAAAAAGCAACCCTCTGACACAACCCTCTGACTTCTACTGTCAAGCCAATCTTGTATCCAAATGACTAGCTCTCTCTGGACTCCATGTGATCTAACCTTGCTAACCAGTCTACCATGTGGAACCTTGTTGAACGCCTTACTGAAGTCCACATAGACAACATCCATCACTCTGCCTTCATCAGTCCTCTTTTTGCCCTCTTGAGTATACCTGTACTGCCATCAGACTCGAAGGATTCACTCAATCCCAACTGTTTAAAAGTATAATTTCTCTGGATTTGCATTACTGTGGAGTGATGATGTCGAGGAATAAGTTTA
This sequence comes from Chiloscyllium plagiosum, assembly GCF_037043375.1. NCBI lineage: Eukaryota > Metazoa > Chordata > Chondrichthyes > Orectolobiformes > Hemiscylliidae > Chiloscyllium > Chiloscyllium plagiosum. The sequence goes on from NW_028270180.1 coordinate 2,443,764, forward strand.
AATTTTGCTTTGCTTTGTGTTTTAAGATTTTTCTAACTTTGTTCTCTGGCTGATTTGCTCTTGATTTGATTTATTATTGTCACATGGACTGAGAAACAGTGAAAAATATTGTTTTGCGTGTCAACCAGACAGATCATATCTTACATAAGTACATCAGGGTAACAGAACAGAATGGAGAATATAGTGTTACAGCTACAGAGAAAGTGCAGAGAAAGATCAGCTCTAATACATGAGAGGTCTGTTCATAACTCTGATAGCTGTGAGAAAGATGATGTTCATAAGAACTCGGGCAAGAGTTGGCCATTCAGCCCCTGGGGTCTGCTCCACCATTTGATACAATCAAAGCTGATCTCATCTCTGGCTTAACCCCACTTCCCTGTCTGATTTCCATAACTCTTCAACCAGTTAAGAATCTATCTCCTCCTTAAATTTATTCAATGTCCCAGCATCCACGACACTGTGGGAGGGAGTTCCACAGACTCACAATCCTTTGAAAGAAGTAATTTCTCCTTATCTCTAGTTTCAATCTGCCTCCCCTTAAGAGACAGGTTCAGTATTGGAGAGATTCCCTGCCTTAAAATTGACAAGGCACACAGAATAGAGGGAATGCATCCAAGGAAAATGGGGGAAGTGAAGTTGGAAGTTGCAGGCTCCCTGGCCATTATCCTTCAGTCTCAAACCATCCCACCCTTCCCTCCCTCCCTCCAGGGGCTTTACCGGACATAAGGTACACAAGGGGCAATGTTAATATCTGTGGACCATATATACCCTGGGAGCATTGTAAACCACAAGGAGGAGCAGGTAGAACTCCAAAGTACATCAACAAGCTGTTGGAGTGGACAGACATGGGGAAGCTCACTTCAATCCAGAGGAAGGTGAGGGTACATTTTGGTAGGAAGACCGTGTAGCGACAATGTAAATTACAGGTTATTCTGGCATAACGCATGTTTCATCAATGCGGGTTGGATATAATGTGACTGACGAATTGTGGATGCTGTTTGAATAATGCGAACATTCTACTGAATGGGTATAATGATCTTCTACAGTGCAATTTTCTATAGCGCGGGGATGCAGAGGAATGTAACTATTGCAGAACGACCTGTGCAATGTGTTTCTCTAAAGTGGGTGCAGGAGCAGAGAGAGACCAGGATAAGTCATTGATAGGCAGGATAGGCAGGTCAGGACAACATTGAATAAGGCACACAGTATCCCAGAATTAATGGTAGGGGATTAGAGCACTGAACAAGAAGGCTGTGCTGCAGTTACAGAAAACTTGAATTCAGCTTCAGCCAGCTCTGGGCACTGCACTTTGGGAAGGCTGTGGCCACAAGCGCAGAGGGGTTTAAGACATTAGTTCTCGGGATCAGGAACCCATATTCTGGGGACAAACTGAAGAAGTTAGGATTGCCTTCCTTGCAGGAGATAAGCCTGAGAGACGATCCAGAGAGGTCTGGACAGAAGGATAAGGGAGAAACTGTTCCCACAAGATCGAGAGCGTGCAGATTGACAGTAAAGAGTAAAAGCAACAGAAATGATCTGAGGAAGCTTTTTTTTAAAACACAGTGAGTATCTGGAATGCAATTCTGGAGATTTTGGTGCAGACAGCTTTAATCGACTCATTAAGACAGTTATTTAAAAAGGAAGAATGTGCAGGGGAGGAGATGGAATGGCACTAAGTGAGGTGCTCATCCACAGAGCTAGCACTGACAGAGGGGCTGAATGGCCACCCCTCTGCACTATGACAAGTCTGTGATTTCTCAAACTGAGAGACTTTATGGAGAAATTAGTTGCAGACGACCTCTCACCCCACCTGCCTGACATACTACCCCTTCCCCTCTCTTACCTATCCTGATTTCCCTGAAACACATTCTCCCCGTGACAGGGAGTTCCACAGAGAGAATGATTCTTTACAGCACATGAGCAGAAGGCACTTTTATTGAATTCAAATTTCATTTGATGTCACAGTGGGAGTCAGATCCATGTTTCCAGAACATTAGCCTGAACTTCTGGATTACTAGCCCAGTGACAGAGAAAACTGCCCAGCACTTTGGACTGCACTGTGCAGCATCAGGAAATAGTAAGCAGAAGGACAGAAGGAGAGGGATTAAAACAGAAATGAGGAGAACAAGGAAGAGTGAATGAGGAGTGAAAATGATGGTAGAGTGAGGGAGGGTTAGCAAGTGAAGGACCAATGTGACACAGTGAGGAAGGTAACAGAGAGTGACCAATCAACAGGGAAATGGAATGGGTTGTAGCTCAGAAGGGAATGCTAACAGTTTGAGGCTGGAATCACCATGACTGGGAGCTCACTGCTGTGTAAGGACTTCAGGACCCTGGAGAAATCTTGTGATGATGTCACAGTGCTGCACATTGCAGAGTGTAAATAACACAGAGAGCAATGTTAGAACAGAGGTAGAACAGAGATCACATAGACCAGGCCAGACTAGGCTACAGTCTGGAATGAGAGACAGCCTTGAGAAGACATGGACATGAACAGATGCAGATGATATTGATTAATCAAACTATAGATCAGAGCCTGGTACATCTGGGATTACCATGTACAGCAGCTTAGTGTGAACATATCACAAACCAAGTTACTTTGAAATCTAGGTCTGAAGATCCTCCTTGACTTTGCCTTCACCTTGACCAGTTTGTAAAGAATATAAATTCATTGCGTGGCCTCGAATCACAGGATAAAAGATAAGCTTCACTGTAGCTGAGTCTGCGCACAGTTGGAGAGGAACAATGGTCTGAACTGGAATCTCCCTGGCTCCAGGGATCCCAGTGCACACTCAGAATATTCACACACACTGGGACAACAGGCAAAGCAGGTCAGTGAGGAAAGTGAGGGAATGGGGAGGGAGAGTGAGGAGGGAGGTGGGGATGAAGGAATGGGGAGGGGAGTGGGGGGGGGGGGGAGGGGTGAGGGAAGGGGATGGGGAGTGAGGAGGGAGGTGGGGATGAAGGAATGGGGAGGGGAGTGGGGGGGAGGGGTGAGGGAAGGGGATGGGGAGTGAGGAGGGGGTGGGTGATTGTAGTTTCCCCCCTACCCCTGGGTCTCGGAGACTCACTGTTCAGCTTCAATGTTGAGCTGTGTAGCGGGGTCCAGCAGCTTTTTTCAAACACTCGCTGCAGGTTTCTGTTCAAAGGCAAATTTTACTGCCCTTATTAATTGTACAACTCACTCTGATCTCAACATTGAGTATTTAGGACACAAGAGGCTGTGAGAGAAATCTATGGGTGAGAATCTGTGGAAATGTTTCCCAATCAGAATGAAATATTAATCAGCGTGGATTGTCACTGACTAATCAGTGGAATGGTGCAGACGTTTGACCAAACTCTGCAACATAATTCAGTTCAAGGTCTCCCTGTACTCCTTATCCTACAATCTGTGATCCACTTGATACCTTCACCTGAGGCTGTTTGAGCTCCAGTGGGAATGAAACATTCCCGAGTGGGGAAAATCTCACTCAGCTCAGCACTGCACTGTCCACAGTGGACCGGCAGTGTCCCGAGAGACACTGCAGCATTATGTGACAGTCAGTGTCAGTGCTCCAAGCTGCATTTGGTGACAATGCAATATAAACCACAGCAACCGTGTCCCAATGGTTACTGCGCTTGACTCATACTCAGACAACCCTCTGGCTCAAAAATGATTCCAGAGAGCTGAGCAAAATCAATACACACTCTTCCAATATAGTACTGACGGAGCACTGCACTGCTGTCGGAGGGTCAGTGCTGAGGGAGTGCTGCACTGTCGGAGGGTCAGTGCTGAGGGAGTGCTGCACTGTCAGAGGGTCAGTGCTGAGGGAGCACTGCACTGTCGGAGGGTCAGTGCCGAGGGAGTGCTGCACTGTCAGAGGGTCAGTGCTGAGGGAGCACTGCACTGTCGGAGGGTCAGTGCCGAGGGAGTGCCGCACTGTCGGAGGGTCAGTGCTGAGGGAGTGCCGCACTGTCGGAGGGTCAGTACCGAGGGAGTGCCACACTGTTGGAGGGTCAGTACCGAGGGAGTGCCACACTGTCAGAGGGTCAGTGCTGAAACAATCAAAAGGTGTGGTGCTGGAAAAGCACAGCCGGGCAGGCAGCATCCCTGAAGCAGGAGAATCATTGTGATCCAAGTGGACTCGGAGATAAATGAGAGGGGGGTGAGGGTTGGGGAGGGGTGGGGGGGGGGGGGGGGGTGGAAGTTAGCTGGGAATGCGATAGGTAAATGAGGATGGGGGTGATGGTGATAGATTGGAGAGGAGGGTGGAGCAGATAGGTGGGAAAGAAGATGGACAGGTAGGAAAATTCAAAAGGGTGGTGCCAAGTTGGAGGGTAGGATCTGGGATGAGGTGGGGGGAGGGGAGATAAGGAAACTGGAGAAATCCACATCGATGCCATGTGGTTGGAGGGTCCCAAGGTGGAAGATAAAGTGTTCTTCCTCCAGGCATTGGGTGACGAGAATTTGGCAGGGGAAGGGGCCTCGGACTAGCATGTCCTTGAGGGAATTGAAGTGATCCTAGAGTCATAGAGATGTACAGCATGGAAACAGACCCTTCAGTCCAACCTGTCCATGCCAACCAGATATCCCAACTCAATCTAGTCCCACCTGCCAGCACCCGGCCCATATCCCTCCAAACCTTTCCTATTCATATACCCATCCAGATGCCTCTTAAATGTTGCAATTGTACCAGCCTCCACCACATCCTCTGGCAGCTCATTCCATACACGTCCCACCCTCTGCATGAAAACGTTGCCCTGAAGGTCTCTTTTATATTTTCCCCCTCTCACTCTAAACCCAAGCCCTCTAGTTCTGGACTCTCCTACCCCAGGGGAAAGACCTTGTCTATTTATCCTATCTATGCCCCTCATAATTTTATAAACCTCTATAAGGTCACCCCTCAGTCTCTGACGCTCCAGGGAAAACAGCCCCAGCCTATTCAACCTCCCTTTATAGCTCAAATCCTCCAATCCTGGCAACATCCTTGTAAATCTTTTCTGAACCCTTTCAAGTTTCACAACATCCATCCGATAGGAAGGAGACCAAATTGCACGCGATATTCCAACAGTGGCCTAACCAATGTCCTGTACAGCCACAACATGACCTCCCAACTCCTGTACTCAATACTCTGACCAATAAAGGAAAGCATACCAAACGCCTTCTTCTCAATCCTATCTACCTGCGACTCCACTTTCAAGGAGCTATGAACCTGCACTCCAAGGTCTCTTTGTTCAGTAACACTCCCTAGGACCTTACCATTAGGTGTATAAGTCCTGCTAAGATTTGCTTTCCCAAAATGCAGCACCTCACATTTATCTGAATTAAACTCCATCTGCCACTCCTCAGCCCATTGGCCCATCTGATCAAGATCCTGTTGTAATCTGAGGTAACCTTCTTTGCTGTCCACTACATCTCCAATTTTGGTGTCATCTGCAAACTTACTAACTGTACCTGCAATGATCACATCCAAATCATTTATATTTGTTGCCCTCTTTTGTGTCAACTGCAAGTTTTGAAGTGACACTCGTGATTTCCCAATGCTAAGCCACTACAATCGGTCCAGCAGCAATCTCTGTCCAAGTCCCTTCTCCCCTCCTGCCAACTGTCCAGTGCCTCCTTTAAAACAAAGCCACTTCTCATTTCTAACGACTAAATTTATTTCATTCAAGGTAGCGACAAAGCCCATGCAGCAGCCAATTCATTTCAAGTTGAGGTGAAACCCATCCACCTCTAATTTGTTTTGGGAAAGACACCCCAAACTTCGGGAGTGTTATAGCTGCTTTTTCATTTTTGAAATTACAATTCCATAGGTTCAGAAGTTTGATAGTTACCTTCTCTCTGCTGATTCTACTGGAAGCACGTGGAGTTCCATTGGGGAACGGGGCAGGAGGGTCACAAGAATCGGTGACATGGCTACTGGACCACAGGGCACTGGGGTTGTTTAGGGGGTGTGTTCCAGTGATGTTCAAATTACTGCAGGAAGATCACCTCATCTTCCACCTTTGGATCCTCCAACCACACACAATCAACATTAATTTCACTGGTTTCCTAATCTCCCCTTCCCCACCTCATCGCAGATCCAACCCTCCAACTCGGCATCGCCCCCTTGAACTTTGCTCCCTGTCTATTTTCCTTCCCACCTATCCGCTTCACCCTCTTCTCTGACCTATCACCATCACCCCAAACTTCATCTACCTATTGCATTTAGAGCTACCTTCCCCACCAGCCCCACCCCCCTCCCATTTATATCTCTGTCTCCTTGTACCAATCTTACAACATTCCTCATGAAGACTTTATGCTCGAAACATCGATTCTCCTCTTTCTCAGATGCTGCCTCGCTGGCTGTCTGGAGGGAGTGCCAAATTGTCATAGGGACAGCGCTGAGGGTGTCCCGCACAGTCGGAGGGTCAGTGCTGAGGGAGCCCCGCACAGTCGGAGGGTCAGTGCTGAGGGAGCCCCGCACAGTCGGAGGGTCAGTGCTGAGGGAGCCCCGCACAGTCGGAGGGTCAGTGCTGAGGGAGCCCCGCACAGTCGGAGGGTCAGTGCTGAGGGAGCCCCGCACAGTCGGAGGGTCAGTGCTGAGGGAGCCCCGCACAGTCGGAGGGTCAGTGCTGAGGGAGCCCCGCACTGTCGGAGGGTCAGTGCTGAGGGAGCCCCGCACTGTCGGAGGGTCAGTGCTGAGGGAGCCCCGCACTGTCGGAGGGTCAGTGCTGAGGGAGCCCCGCACTGTCGGAGGGTCAGTGCTGAGGGAGCCCCGCACTGTCGGAGGGTCAGTGCTGAGGGAGCCCCGCACTGTCGGAGGGTCAGTGCTGAGGGAGCCCCGCACTGTCGGAGGGTCAGTGCTGAGGGAGCCCCGCACTGTCGGAGGGTCAGTGCTGAGGGAGCCCCGCACAGTCGGAGGGTCAGTGCTGAGGGAGCCCCGCACAGTCGGAGGGTCAGTGCTGAGGGAGCCCCGCACAGTCGGAGGGTCAGTGCTGAGGGAGCCCCGCACAGTCGGAGGGTCAGTGCTGAGGGAGCCCCGCACAGTCGGAGGGTCAGTGCTGAGGGAGCCCCGCACTGTCGGAGGGTCAGTGCTGAGGGAGCCCCGCACTGTCGGAGGGTCAGTGCTGAGGGAGCCCCGCACTGTCGGAGGGTCAGTGCTGAGGGAGCCCCGCACTGTCGGAGGGTCAGTGCTGAGGGAGCCCCGCACTGTCGGAGGGTCAGTGCTGAGGGAGCCCCGCACTGTCGGAGGGTCAGTGCTGAGGGAGCCCCGCACTGTCGGAGGGTCAGTGCTGAGGGAGCCCCGCACTGTCGGAGGGTCAGTGCTGAGGGAGCCCCGCACTGTCGGAGGGTCAGTGCTGAGGGAGCCCCGCACTGTCGGAGGGTCAGTGCTGAGGGAGCCCCGCACTGTCGGAGGGTCAGTGCTGAGGGAGCCCCGCACTGTCGGAGGGTCAGTGCTGAGGGAGCCCCGCACTGTCGGAGGGTCAGTGCTGAGGGAGCCCCGCACTGTCGGAGGGTCCGGGCTGAGGGAGCGCCGCACTGTCGGAGGGTCCGGGCTGAGGGAGCGCCGCACTGTCGGAGGGTCCGGGCTGAGGGAGCGCCGCACTGTCGGAGGGTCCGGGCTGAGGGAGCGCCGCACTGTCGGAGGGTCCGGGCTGAGGGAGCGCCGCACTGTCGGAGGGTCCGGGCTGAGGGAGCGCCGCACTGTCGGAGGGTCCGGGCTGAGGGAGCGCCGCACTGTCGGAGGGTCAGTGCTGAGGGAGTGCGCACTGTCGGAGGGTCAGTGCTGAGGGAGTGGGCAATGTCGGAGGGTCAGTGCTGAGGGAGTGGGCAATGTCGGAGGGTCAGTGCTGAGGGAGCCCCGCACAGTCGGAGGGTCAGTGCTGAGGGAGCCCCGCACAGTCGGAGGGTCAGTGCTGAGGGAGCCCCGCACAGTCGGAGGGTCAGTGCTGAGGGAGCCCCGCACAGTCGGAGGGTCAGTGCTGAGGGAGCCCCGCACAGTCGGAGGGTCAGTGCTGAGGGAGCCCCGCACTGTCGGAGGGTCAGTGCTGAGGGAGCCCCGCACTGTCGGAGGGTCAGTGCTGAGGGAGCCCCGCACTGTCGGAGGGTCAGTGCTGAGGGAGCCCCGCACTGTCGGAGGGTCAGTGCTGAGGGAGCCCCGCACTGTCGGAGGGTCAGTGCTGAGGGAGCCCCGCACTGTCGGAGGGTCAGTGCTGAGGGAGCCCCGCACTGTCGGAGGGTCAGTGCTGAGGGAGCCCCGCACTGTCGGAGGGTCAGTGCTGAGGGAGCCCCGCACTGTCGGAGGGTCAGTGCTGAGGGAGCCCCGCACTGTCGGAGGGTCAGTGCTGAGGGAGCCCCGCACTGTCGGAGGGTCAGTGCTGAGGGAGCCCCGCACTGTCGGAGGGTCAGTGCTGAGGGAGCCCCGCACTGTCGGAGGGTCAGTGCTGAGGGAGCCCCGCACTGTCGGAGGGTCCGGGCTGAGGGAGCGCCGCACTGTCGGAGGGTCAGTGCTGAGGGAGCGCCGCACTGTCGGAGGGTCAGTGCTGAGGGAGCGCCGCACTGTCGGAGGGTCAGTGCTGAGGGAGCGCCGCACTGTCGGAGGGTCAGTGCTGAGGGAGCGCCGCACTGTCGGAGGGTCAGTGCTGAGGGAGCGCCGCACTGTCGGAGGGTCAGTGCTGAGGGAGCGCCGCACTGTCGGAGGGTCAGTGCTGAGGGAGCGCCGCACTGTCGGAGGGTCAGTGCTGAGGGAGCGCCGCACTGTCGGAGGGTCAGTGCTGACGGAGCACCGCACTGTCGGAGGGTCAGTGCTGAGGGAGCCCCGCACTGTCGGAGGGTCAGTGCTGAGGGAGCCCCGCACTGTCGGAGGGTCAGTGCTGAGGGAGCCCCGCACTGTCGGAGGGTCAGTGCTGAGGGAGCCCCGCACTGTCGGAGGGTCAGTGCTGAGGGAGCCCCGCACTGTCGGAGGGTCAGTGCTGAGGGAGCCCCGCACTGTCGGAGGGTCAGTGCTGAGGGAGCGCCGCACTGTCGGAGCGTCAGTGCTGAGGGAGCGCCGCACTGTCGGAGGGTCAGTGCTGAGGGAGCGCCGCACTGTCGGAGGGTCAGTGCTGAGGGAGCGCCGCACTGTCGGAGCGTCAGTGCTGAGGGAGTGCCGCACTGTCAGAGGGTCAGTACTAAGGGGGTACCGCACTGTCGGAGGGTCAGTACTAAGGGAGTACCGCACTGTCGGAGGGTCAGTACTGAGGGAGCGTCTCACTGTCGGAGGGTCAGTGCTGAGGGAGCCCCGCACAGTCGGAGGGTCAGTGCTGAGGGAGCCCCGCACAGTCGGAGGGTCAGTGCTGAGGGAGCCCCGCACAGTCGGAGGGTCAGTGCTGAGGGAGCCCCGCACAGTCGGAGGGTCAGTGCTGAGGGAGCCCCGCACAGTCGGAGGGTCAGTGCTGAGGGAGCCCCGCACAGTCGGAGGGTCAGTGCTGAGGGAGCCCCGCACAGTCGGAGGGTCAGTGCTGAGGGAGCCCCGCACAGTCGGAGGGTCAGTGCTGAGGGAGCCCCGCACAGTCGGAGGGTCAGTGCTGAGGGAGCCCCGCACAGTCGGAGGGTCAGTGCTGAGGGAGCCCCGCACAGTCGGAGGGTCAGTGATGAGGGAGCCCCGCACAGTCGGAGGGTACGGGCTGAGGGAGCGCCGCACTGTCGGAGGGTCCGGGCTGAGGGAGCGCCGCACTGTCGGAGGGTCCGGGCTGAGGGAGCGCCGCACTGTTGGAGGGTCAGTGCTGAGGGAGCGCCGCACTGTCGGAGGGTCAGTGCTGAGGGAGCGCCGCACTGTCGGAGGGTCAGTGCTGAGGGAGTGCCAAATCGTCATAGGGACAGCGCTGAGGGAGCACCGCACTGTCGGAGGGTCAGTACTAAGGGGGTACCGCACTGTCGGAGGGTCAGTACTAAGGGAGTACCGCACTGTCGGAGGGTCAGTACTGAGGGAGTACCGCACTGTCGGAGGGTCAGTACTAAGGGAGTACCGCACTGTCGGAGGGTCAGTACTGAGGGAGTGCCAAATTGTCATAGGAACAGCGCTGAGGGTGTGCCGCACAGTCGGAGGATCAGTGCTGACGGAGTGCCGCACTGGCGGGGGGTCAGTGCTGAGGGAGCGCCGCACTGTCGGTGGGTCAGTGCTGACCGAGTGCCGCACTGTCGGAGGGTCAGTGCTAAGGGAGCGCCGTACTGTGGGAGGGTCAGTGCTGAGGGAGTGCCGCAATGTCGGAGGGTCAGTGCTGAGGGAGTGCCACACTGTCAGAGGGTCAGTGCTGAGGGAGCGCCGCACTGTCAGAGGGTCAGTACTGAGGGACTGGGCACTGTCGGAAGGTCAGTGCTGAGGGAGGGCCGCACAGATGGAGGGTAAGTGCTGAGGGATGGCCGCACTGTCGGAAGGTCAGTGCTGAAGGAGTGCCAGACTGTCGGAGGGTTAGTGCTGAGGGAGCACCAAATTGTCAGATGGTCAGTGCTGAGGGAGTGCCACACTGTCAGAGGGTCAGTACTGAGGGAGCGCTGCACTGTCGGAGTGTCAGTACTGAGGGAATGCTGCACTGTCGGAGTGTCAGAACTGAGGAAGTGCTGCACTGTCGGAGGGTCAGTGCTGATGGAATGGGCACTGTCGGAGGGTCAGTGCTGAGGGAGTGCCGCAATGTCGGAGGGTCAGTGCTGAGGGCGCGCCGCACTGTCGGAGGGTCAGGGCTGAGTGGGTGCCGCACTGTCGGAGGGTCAGTGCTGAGGGAGCGCCGCACTGTCGGAGGGTCAGTGCTGAGTGGGCGCCGCACTGTCGGAGGGTCAGTGCTGAGGGAGCGCCGCACTGTCGGAGGGTCAGTGCTGAGGGAGCGCCGCACTGTCGGAGGGTCAGTGCTGAGGGAGCGCCGCACTGTCGGAGGGTCAGTGCTGAGGGAGCGCCGCACTGTCGGAGGGTCAGTGCTGAGGGAGCGCCGCACTGTCGGAGGGTCAGTGCTGAGGGAGCGCCGCACTGTCGGAGGGTCAGTGCTGAGGGAGCGCCGCACTGTCGGAGGGTCAGTGCTGAGGGAGCGCCGCACTGTCGGAGGGTCAGTGCTGAGGGAGCGCCGCACTGTCGGAGGGTCAGTGCTGAGGGAGCGCCGCACTGTCGGAGGGTCAGTGCTGAGGGAATGCTGCACTGTCGGAGGGTCAGTGCTGAGGCGGTGCCGCACTGTCAGTGGGTCTGCGCTGAGGGAGGGCTGCACTGTCGGAGGGTCAGCGCTGAGGGAGCACAGCACTGTCGGAGGGTCAGTGCTGAGGGCGCGCCCCGCTGTCAGAAGGTCAGCGCTGAGGGAGCGCCGCACTGTCGGAGGGTCAGTGCTGAGGGAGCGCCGCACTGTCGGAGGGTCAGTGCTGAGGGAGCGCCGCACTGTCGGAGGGTCAGTGCTGAGGGAGCGCCGCACTGTCAGAGGGTCAGTGCTGAGGGAGCGCCGCACTGTCAGAAGGTCAGTGCTGAGGGAGCGCCGCACTGTCGGAGGGTCAGTGCTGAGGGAGCGCCGCACTGTCGGAGGGTCAGTGCTGAGGGAGCGCCGCACTGTCGGAGGGTCAGTGCTGAGGGAGCGCCGCACTGTCGGAGGGTCAGTGCTGAGGGAGCGCCGCACTGTCAGAGGGTCAGTGCTGAGGGAGCGCCGCACTGTCAGAGGGTCAGTGCTGAGGGAGCGCCGCACTGTCAGAGGGTCAGTGCTGAGGGAGCGCCGCACTGTCAGAGGGTCAGTGCTGAGGGAGCGCCGCACTGTCAGAGGGTCAGTGCTGAGGGAGCGCCGCACTGTCAGAGGGTCAGTGCTGAGGGAGCGCCGCACTGTCAGAGGGTCAGTGCTGAGGGAGCGCCGCACTGTCAGAGGGTCAGTGCTGAGGGAGCGCCGCACTGTTAGAGGGTCAGTGCTGAGGGAGTGCCGCACTGTCAGAGGTTCAGTGCTGAGGGAGTGCCGCACTGTCGGAGGGTCAGTGCTGAGGGAGTGCCACGCTGTCGGAGGGTCAGTGCTGAGGGAGTGCCACGCTGTCGGAGGGTCAGTGCTGAGGGAGTGACTCATTCAAAAGTCTTCAATACTGTTGAGGAAGCCTTTGCATGCAGCCATTTCTTGAGTTCAATGAAAGTGGAGTTAAATTGCCTGAAGACCAGTATTGATGGGATGGGTGGGGAAGAATGCGATCCATATAAATCACTGATTGTGAGACTGACACCCGTAAGTGAGAAGATACCAGTTTAGAATGAGTGGGCGAAGAGAATGGTCCTAATCACCTGACTGGAGAGATGGATTTCATAACCAACCAATTTCAGATGTAAACTAAGAGCTTGATGGGAGTTGAAAAACTTTACTTGGTGATAAGGAGTGTCATCCTCAGAGACAGCAAATGTACAGTCACTGAAAGTCAGAGACACTCTGGTATCTCATGGTGCACGGTCAGTATTGGCCTAAATCTCCAGACAAAGCACTGGAGGAGGCTGAGATGGATCATCCACGTATCCTCTCTGGCTGAAGATTGTTGCAAATACCTCAGTCTTATCTTTTGCACTAATGTACTCAGCTCTTCCATCATTGAGGATGGAGATATTTGTGGAGCCTCTTCCCCCATTGAGTTGTTTAATTGTCCACCATCATTACCAAATTGGACTGTAAAGCTTAGAACTGATCCATAGGCTGTGGGGTCACTTTGCTCTGCCTACCACTTGCTGTTTATGCTGTTTGGCATGTAAATAATCCTGTTTGGGGGCTTCACCAGGTTGACACCTCACCATCAGGTATACCTGGTGCTGCTCTTGGCATGCCCTCCTGCACTCTCCATTGAACCAGGGTTGATCCCTGGCTTGATGGTAATGGTTGAGTGGGGGCTATGCCAGGCCATGAGGGTACAGATTGTGCTGGAGTACAATTTTGCTGCTATGGATGTCCCACAGAGCCTCATGGATGCCCAGTCTTGGAGCTGCTCGATCTGATCAAAGTCTGCCCCATTTAGCACGGTGATAGTGTCACACAACATAAATGTAAGTTTGTATCAATGGAAGGTACACATATCCTCATTGAACCAAATACTACCGCACAGAACACACACACACACACACCTACACAGATAACCACAGTCATCAATACAATCAGAGCCATACACAGTGGTATAATACAAACCATCCCTCAGGCACACACGCACACGCATATACATACAATAAGACACACACACTCAGATACACAGCCAGACACACACACACATATATCTACACAGATACACATGCATGGAAATACAGTTAGACACACAGATAGACAGACACACACAGATACACAGCCAGACACACATAAACAGTTCCACACAGGCACAGATATTTACACACATGTACATAGACACACAGATACACACACAGAGCCACAGACAGACACAGCCACACACCCACACACAGAGATCCCCACGCAGCTCCGAGTGAAATGTGTACTCCACCAGCCAGCTCTCTCTCTCTCTCACACACACACACACACAGCCTGTCCGACATTTACAAATCCTGCGTTTTTCTCCTGCAGCTGCACACCACAATAGCCCAGCAGCATAAAGACACCAATTCAAGGTACCGATATGTGACAAGAATATTAAAGCGTTTAATTTCAGCCGGGTCTGCCAGCCCCAGGATTTTCCAACGATTTCCGAATGAGCAGCTTGTGAAACAGGAGGCACGGAGCCCGCATTCACACAAAGATTCAGCCCCAATCCTCCCCACCCCACCCCACCCCACCAGCACCAGCAGCAGCCCCAAGCCAAGACAGAGCTGCCCAGCTCTGGAGCTGGTCCTGTTCCCATTGGATACGGGTTCTGGGGGAGACGGGGGGGGTACAGCCGGGGGGGGGGGGGGGTGCAGTCCTGTGCCCTGCTGCATTGGCACTTACCAGGGGGATGGAGAGGCTGCTAGTCCATCCTGCTCGCTGCTCCCAATGGAAGGCTGCCTCAGCCTCACAACCACACACACTGCACCCGCTCAAGCTGCTGCTGTCTCCTCCACGTTACCTCCTGGTTGCTGGGCATCACAGAGCAGCTCCTGATCAATCCTGGAATGGGGAGAACATTGCAAGGTGCAGGGAAGCTCCGGCCTGATTGAGGAGGGGTTTAGGGGGAGAGTCTGCACCGACACTGCTCAGATCCCACATTTCACCGGGGCGGGATCAGGGAGGGCTGATGCAGATAGCACCGATCCCAAACCAAATTAAATCCACGCACGGGAAGTGAACACAGAGTTAACTCCGTCATGGCCAGGCATCTCTGAGAAACCGACCCGCCCCTCAAAGCTTCACCTCTACCCTACAAAAGCACTGACAGACACCAGTCAGTGTACAGATACCTCCCTGAGAGAGAGAGGGGACTGAGAGACACCAGTCAGTGTACAGATATCTCCCTGAGAGAGAGAGGGGACTGAGAGACACCAGTCAGTGTACAGATATCTCCCTGAGAGAGAGAGAGAGAGAGAGGGGGGGACTGAGAGACACAAGTCAGTGTACAGATACCTCCCTGAGAGAGAAAGGGGGACTGAGAGACACCAGTCAGTGTACAGATACCTCCCTGAGAGAGAGAGGGGGGGGGGGGGGACTGAGAGACACAAGTCAGTGTACAGATATCTCCCTGAGAGAGAGAGAGAGGGGGGGACTGAGAGACACCAGTCAGTGTACAGATACCTCCCTGAGAGAGAGAAGGGGACGGAGAGACACAAGTCAGTGTACAGATATCTCCCTGAGAGAGAGAGAGAGAGGGGGACTGAGAGACACAAGTCAGTGTACAGATATCTCCCTGATAGAGAGAGAGGGGGACTGAGAGACACAAGTCAGTGTACAGATAACTCCCTGAGAGAGAGAGAGAGAGGGGGACTGAGAGACACCTATCAGTGTACAGATACCTCCCTGAGAGAGAGAGGGGGACTGAGAGACACCAGTCAGAGTACAGATATCTCCCTGAGAGGGGGACTGAGAGACACAAGTCAGTGTACAGATATAACCCTGAGAGAGAGAGAGGGGGGGGGGGGGACTGAGAGACACCTGTCAGTGTACAGATACCTCCCTGAGAGAGAGGGGGGGGGGACTGAGAGACACCAGTCAGTGTACAGATATCACCCTGAGAGAGAGAGAGGGGGACTGAGAGACACCTGTCAGTGTACAGATATCTCCCTGAGAGAGAGAGAGGGGGACTGAAACACAAGTCAGTGTACAGATATAACCCTGAGAGAGAGGGGGACTGAGAGACACAAGTCAGTGTACAGATATCTCCCTGAGAGAGAGAGGGGGACTGAGAGACACAAGTCAGTGTACAGATATCACCCTGAGAGAGAGAGTGGACTGAGAGACACAAGTCAGTGTACAGATATCACCCTGAGAGAGAGAGGACACTGAGAGACACCTGTCAGTGTACAGATATCACCCTGAGAGATAGAGAGAGGGCACTGAGAGACACCAGTCAGTGTACAGATATCTCCCTGAGAGAGAGAGAGAGAGGGGGACTGAGAGACACCTGTCAGTGTACAGATATCACCCTGAGAGAGAGAGGGGATTGAGAGACACAAGTCAGTGTACAGATATCTCCCTGAGAGAGAGAGATGGGGACTGAGAGACACGTGTCAGTGTACAGATATCTCCCTGAGAGAGAGAGAGAGAGAGGACACTGAGAGACACCAGTCAGTGTACAGATATCTTCCAGAGAGAGGGAGAGGGGACTGAGAGACACAAGTCAGTGTACAGATATCTCCCTGAGAGAGAGAGATGGGGACTGAGAGACATCTGTCAGTGTACAGATATAACCCTGAGAGAGAGAGAGGGCACTGAGAGAGCGAGGGCACTGAGAGACACCAGTCAGTGTACAGATATCTCCCTGAGAGAGAGAGAGGGGGACTGAGAGACACCTGTCAGTGTACAGATATCTCCCTGAGAGAGAGAGATAGAGAGAGGGCACTGAGAGACACCAGTCAGTGTACAGATATCTCCCTGAGAGAGAGAGAGAGAGATAGAGAGAGGGCACTGAGAGACACCAGTCAGTGTACAGATATCTCCCTGAGAGAGAGAGAGAGAGAGAGATAGAGAGAGGGCACTGAGAGACACAAGTCAGTGTACAGATATCTCCCTGAGAGAGAGAGATGGGGACTGAGAGACACCTGTCAGTGTACAGATATAACCCTGAGAGAGAGAGAGCGAGGGCACTGAGAGACACCAGTCAGTGTACAGATATCTCCCTGAGAGAGAGAGAGAGAGAGAGGGGGACTGAGAGACACAAGTCAGTGTACAGATACCTCCCTGAGAGAGAAAGGGGGACTGAGAGACACCAGTCAGTGTACAGATACCTCCCTGAGAGAGAGAGGGGGGGACTGAGAGACACAAGTCAGTGTACAGATATCTCCCTGAGAGAGAGAGAGAGGGGGGGACTGAGAGACACCAGTCAGTGTACAGATACCTCCCTGAGAGAGAGAAGGGGACTGAGAGACACAAGTCAGTGTACAGATATCTCCCTGAGAGAGAGAGGGGGGGACTGAGAGACACAAGTCAGTGTACAGATATAACCCTGAGAGAGAGAGAGAGAGGGCACTGATAGAGCGAGGGCACTGAGAGACACCAATCAGTGTACAGGTATCACCATGAGTGAGAGAGGGCACTGAGAGACACCAGTTAGTGTACAGATATCTCCCTGAGAGAGAGAGGGGGGGGACTGAGAGACACCTGTCAGTGTACAGATATCTCCCTGAGAGAGGGCACAGAGAGACACCAGTCAGTGTACAGATATCTCCCTGAGAGAGAGAGAGAGGGGGACTGAGAGACACCAATCAGTGTACAGATATCACCCTGACTGAGAGAGAGGGGGACTGAGAGACACCAGTCAGTGTACAGATATCTCCCTGAGAGAGAGAGGGGGCACTGAGAGACACCAATCAGTGTACAGGTATCACCCTGAGAGAGAGAGAGAGAGAGAGAGAGAGGGCACTGAGAGACACCAGTCAGTGTACAGATATCACCCTGAGAGAGAGAGAGGGGACTGAGAGACACCAGTCAGTGTACAGATATCACCCTGAGAAAGAGAGAGGGCACTGAGAGACACCAGTCAGTGTACAGATATCACCCTGAGAGAGAGAGAGGACACTGAGAGACACCAGTCAGTGTACAGATATCTCCCTGAGAGAGAGGGCACAGAGACACCAGTCAGTGTCCAGATATCTCCCTGAGAGAGAGGGCACAGAGACACCAGTCAGTGTACAGATATCTCCCTGAGAGAGAGGACACTGAGAGACACCAGTCAGTGTACAGATATCACCTTGAGAGAGAGAGAGAGGGGGGGACTGAGAGACACCAGTCAGTGTACAGATATCACCCTGAGAGAGAGAGAGAGAGAGGGCACTGAGAGACACCAGTCAGTGTACAGATATATCCCTGAGAGAGAGGGCACAGAGACACCAGTCAGTGTCCAGATATCTCCCTGAGAGAGAGGGCACAGAGACACCAGTCAGTGTACAGATATCTCCCTGAGAGAGAGGACACTGAGAGACACCAGTCAGTGTACAGATATCACTCTGAGAGAGAGAGAGGGCACAGAGACACCAGTCAGTGTACAGATATCACCCTGAGAGAGAGAGAGAAGGGGGACTGAGAGACACCAGTCAGTGTACAGATATCACCCTGAGAGAGAGAGAGAGAAGGGGGACTGAGTGACACCAGTCAGTGTACAGATATCACCCTGAGAGAGAGAGAGGGCACAGAGACACCAGTCAGTGTACAGATATCTCCCTGAGAGAGAGGGCACAGAGACACCAGTCAGTGTACAGATATCTCCCTGAGAGAGAGAGAGGACACTGAGAGACACCAGTCAGTGTACAGATATCACCCTGAGAGAGAGAGAGGACACTGAGAGACACCAGTCAGTGTACAGATATCACCCTGAGAGAGAGAGAGAGGACACTGAGAGACACCAGTCAGTGTACAGATATCTCCCTGAGAGAGAGAGAGAGGACACTGAGAGACACCAGTCAGTGTACAGATATCTCCCTGAGAGAGAGAGAGGACACTGAGAGACACCAGTCAGTGTACAGATATCACCCTGAGAGAGAGAGAGGGGGACTGAGAGACACCAGTCAGTGTACAGATATCTCCCTGAGAGAGAGAGAGAGGGGACTGAGAGACACCAGTCAGTGTACAAATATCACCCTGAGAGAGAGAGAGAGGGGACTGAGAGACACCAGTCACTGTACAAATATCACCCTGAGAGAGAGAGAGAAGGGGGACTGAGAGACACCAGTCAGTGTACAGATATCACCCTGAGAGAGAGAGAGAAGGGGGACTGAGTGACACCAGTCAGTGTACAGATATCACCCTGAGAGAGAGAGAGGGCACAGAGACACCAGTCAGTGTACAGATATCTCCCTGAGAGAGAGGGCACAGAGACACCAGTCAGTGTACAGATATCTCCCTGAGAGAGAGAGAGGACACTGAGAGACACCAGTCAGTGTACAGATATCACCCTGAGAGAGAGAGAGGACACTGAGAGACACCAGTCAGTGTACAGATATCACCCTGAGAGAGAGAGAGAGGACACTGAGAGACACCAGTCAGTGTACAGATATCTCCCTGAGAGAGAGAGAGAGGACACTGAGAGACACCAGTCAGTGTACAGATATCTCCCTGAGAGAGAGAGAGGACACTGAGAGACACCAGTCAGTGTACAGATATCACCCTGAGAGAGAGAGAGGGGGACTGAGAGACACCAGTCAGTGTACAGATATCTCCCTGAGAGAGAGAGAGAGGACACTGAGAGACACCTGTCAGTGTACAGATATCACCCTGAGAGAGAGAGAGGACACTGAGAGACACCAGTCAGTGTACACTTATCACCCTGAGAGAGAGAGAGAGAGAGAGAGAGGGGGGACTGAGAGACACCAGTCAGTGTACAGGTATCACCCTGAGAGAGAGAGAGGGGGGACTGAGAGACACCAGTCACTGTACAAATATCTCCCTGGGAGAGAGAGAGAGGGGACTGAGAGACACCAGTCAGTGTACAAATATCACCCTGAGAGAGAGAGAGAGGGGACTGAGAGACACCAGTCACTGTACAAATATCACCCTGAGAGAGAGAGAGAGAGGACTGAGAGACACCAGTCAGTGTACAAATATCACCCTGAGAGAGAGAGAGGTGACTGAGAGACACCAGTCACTGTACAAATATCACCCTGAGAGAGAGAGAGAGGACACTGAGAGACACCAGTCACTGTACAAATATCACCCTGAGAGAGAGAGAGAGAGGGGACTGAGAGACACCAGTCACTGTACAAATATCACCCTGAGAGAGAGAGAGAGGGGACTGAGAGACACCAGTCAGTGTACAGATATCACACTGAGAGAGAGGGGGACTGAGAGACACCAGTTAGTGTACAGATATCTCCCTGAGCGAGAGGAGACTGAGAGGCACCAGTCAGTGTACAGATATCTCCCTGAGAGAGAGAGAGAGGGCACTGAGAGACACCAGTCACTGTACAAATATCACCCTGAGAGAGAGAGAGAGGACACTGAGAGACACCAGTCACTGTACAAATATCACCCTGAGAGAGAGAGAGAGAGGGGACTGAGAGACACCAGTCACTGTACAAATATCACCCTGAGAGAGAGAGAGAGGGGACTGAGAGACACCAGTCAGTGTACAGATATCACACTGAGAGAGAGGGGGACTGAGAGACACCAGTTAGTGTACAGATATCTCCCTGAGCGAGAGGAGACTGAGAGGCACCAGTCAGTGTACAGATATGTGCCTGACAGACATAGAATGAGATATTCCAATAAGCGTACAGATTTCACAGGTAGACATGGATTTAGTGCTGGGTATCGAGCCTGGCCAGGTGTTAGATGTGGAAGTAGGTGAGCATTTTGGAGACAGCGATCACAATTCTGTCAGGTTTACTTTAGTGATGGAAAGGGATAGGTGTACTCCACCGAGCAAGAGTTACAGCTGGGGGGGAGAGAAATTACGATGCAATTAGGAAAGATTTAGGAAGCGTAGAATGGGGAAGGAAACTGCAGGGGATGAGTACATTAAAAATGTGGAGCTTATTCAAGGAAAAGCTCCTGGGTGTCCTAGATAAGTATGTACCTGTTAGACAGGGTGGACGTTATAGAACGCGTGAGCCGTGGTTTACTAAGGAAGTGGAATCCCTGGTCAAGAGGAAGAAGAAGGCTTATGTTAGGACAAAATGTGAAAACTCAGTTAGGGTGCTTGAGGGTTACAAGGAAATCAGGAAAGACCTAAAAAGAGAGCTCAGAAGAGCCAGGAGGAGACATGAGAAGTTGTTAGCGGATAGGATCAGGGTTAACCCTAAGGCTTTCCATAGGTATGTCAGGAATAAAAGAATGACGAGAGTTAAATTAGGGCCAATCAAGGATAATAGTGGGGAGTTGTGTGTGGAGTCAGAGGTGATGGGGAAGCACTAAATAAATATTTTTCAACAATGTTCAACATAGAAAATGACAATGTTGGCGAGGAAGATACAGAGATACTTTCATCTAGGCGAGAAGAGATTGAGGTTCATAAGGAAGAGCTATTGGAATTATTACAGAATGTGAAGATAGACAAGTCCCCTGGGCCAGATAGGATCTATCCTAGGATCCTCTGGGAAGCAAGGGAGGAGATTGCCGAGCCTTTGGCATTGATCTTCAAATCATCATTGTCTGCAGGAATAGTGCCTGAGGACTGGAGGATAGCAAATATGGTTCCCCTGTTCAAAAAGGGTAGTAGAGACAACCCTGGTAATTACAGACCAGTGAGTCTCACTTCAGTTGTTGGTAAAGTGTTGGAAAAGATTATAAGAGAGAGGATTTATAATCATCTAGAAAAGAATAATCTGATCAGGGACAGTCAGCACGGTTTTGTGAAGGGTAGGTCGTGCCTAACGAATCTTATTGAGTTTTTTGACAAAATGACCAAACAGGCAGATGAGAGTAAACCGGTTGATGTGTATATGGATTTCAGCAAGGCGTTCGATAAGGTTCCCCACAGTAGGCTATTGTACAAAATGCAGAGGAATGGGATTGTGGGAGACACAGCAGTTTGGATCAGTAATTGGCTTACTGAAAGAAAACAGAGGGTTGTAGTTGATGGAACATGTTCATCTTGGTGTCCAGTTACTAGCAGCAGCACATTTGAGGACGATACTAGGGTTGGTGGAGTTGTGGATAGTGATGAAGGATGTAGTAGGTTGCAGAGAGACATAGATAGGATGCAGAGCTGGGCTGAGAGGTGACAAATGGAATTTAACGTGGACAAGTGTGAGGTGATACACTTTGGATGGAGTAATCGGAATGCAGAGTATTGGGCTAATGGTAGGATTCTAGGGAGTACAGATGAGCAGAGAGATCTCGGTGTCCAGGTACACAGATCCCTGAAAGTTGCCACCCAGATTGACAGGGGTGTTAAGAAGGCACACAGTGTTTTGGTCTTTATTAATAGAGGGATTGAGTTCTGGAACCAGGAGCTTATGCTGCAGCTGTACAAAACTCTGGTGTGGCCACACTTGGAGTATTGTGTACAGTTCTGGTCACAATAAGAAGGATGTGGAAGCTTTCGAAAGGGTGCAGAGGAGATTTACTAGGACGTTGCCTGGTATGAGGGAAGGTCTTACGAGGAAAGGCTGAGGGCCTTGAGGCTGTTTTCATTAGAGAGAAGAAGGTTGAGAGGTGACTTAATAGAGACATACAAGGTAATCAGAGGGTTAGATAGGGTGGACAGGGAGAGCCTTTTTCCAAGTATGGGGACGGCAAACACGAGGGGACACAGCTTTAAAGTGAGGGGAGATAGGTATAAGACAGATGTCAGAGGTAGTTTCTTTACTCAGAGAGTAGTAAGGATATGGAATGCATTGCCTGCAATGGTGGTAGATTCGCCAAGTTTAAGTTCATTTAAGTCTTCATTGGACAGGCATATGGATGTAAATGGAATAGTGTAGGTGGATGGGCTTCAGATTAGCAAGAAGGGCCTGTATTGCGCTGTAATGTTCTATGTTCTATGTTAAGAAGGCTTTTAGCACAGTTGCTTTCATTGCTCAGAACTTTCAGTACAGGAGTTGGGACGTCATGTTGAGATTGTACCGGACAATGCTGAGGCCTCTTCTGGAGAACTGTGTCCCATTCTGGTCTTCCTGAAGGAGATTATTAAGCTGGAGAGAGTTCAGAAAAGACTTATCAAGATGTGCTGGGAATACAGGGTTTTGGATGCAGAGTGTAGGAGATTGAGGGGTGACCTTATAGAAGTTTATAAAATCACGATGGGTACAGATAAAGTGAATGGCAGGTGTGTTTTCCCTCGGGTGAGTGATTTCAAGACTAGGGGGCATATTTTTATGGTGAGAGGAGAAAGATTTTAGAAAGACGTGATGGGGAACCTTTTCACACAGAGAGTGGTTCATGTGTGGAATGAGCTGCCAGAGGAAGTGTTAGAGGCGGGTATAATTGCAAAATTTAAAAGACATTTGTACAGGTACATGAATAGGAAAGGGTTAGATGGGCCAAACACTGGCAAGTGGGACTAGCTCAGTTTAGGAAACTTGGTCGGCATGGACTAGTTGGGCTGAAGGGCCTGTTTTTGTGCTGTAAGAATCTGTGACTCTCTGGGAGTCTATTCGATTTTGGAAGATGATCAGCAAAGTAAGAAATATTTCCAAGACCACTGCCTTGAAAGCACTGGGATGTAGATTATCGGGCTGTGGTGACTTGTCAGTCTTTAACCCCATTCATTTCCCCAGCACTAACACTGATTACCTTCAATTCCATCCCACCATTTGATCTTGGTTCCTCCATATTTCTGGTAGGTTATTTGTACAGATAGTTAGGAACGGGAAGAAAATGACCCATCTGATACCATTGGACCAGAAAAGGAGCAGAATTCAGACATTGTCATATCACTGACATACTAGGATGGTTTCGCAAGTTGAAAATCTACTAATACACATTTTCAGCTGCTCAAGACTATGTTGCCTTTGGAGCCATGAGATGATTACCTTTTTGAGATTGGGGACCGCGTGAGTCTTTGAGTTAAGGAAAACAGCCTGTTAGATCCTGGAGGGCTTGTACCGACAGATTTGCACATCCTCAGAGGGTCAACATTGAGAGAGCACCAGAAAGATGGGTGGAGGTATCATTGGTTGTTCTTTCAGTATTTAACAACGGTAATACAATGCTATCCCCAGAACCATGATTATTCTTCAATTTCAGAGCTCATTGGGTGGACCTAGGTCTTTTCTTACATCAGAGTTTTTTCTTTAGAATCTCTAAGTTTTTAGTCTTATCACTCTCGGAGAATATGTGGCCATATCTACACTGCCCTGCATAACTAGACCAATCCAAAGATTGTTATTAGGCAGCTTTTCCTTAACTCAAAGACTCCAAGTACTCTGTTTCTCTCAAATTATTGACTGCTCTGAAATTACTATTGTATTGTATAGCTAAAGTGTACACTACGCAATCCTACTTATCTTCAAGTTACAGAGAAACAAAAACCCTCCTGGTACTTTTCAGTGAGACAGCAGTGTCTAACATCTGCTTTCTAATTTATAGTCCAAACATTAAAACAATAGATGTTCCCTTACACATTTACACCCTTAAGGAAATGAAATGCTACTGTTGAAGTAGCCCGGTGGCTCAGTGGTTGGCACTGCTGCTTCCTAGTGCCAAGGACCCAGGCTCAATTCCTGCCTCAGGCAACTGTCTGTGTGGAGTTTGCACATTCTCCCCGTGTCTGTGTGGGTTTCCCCCTGAGCTCCAGTTTCCTCCCACAATTCCAAGCTGTGCAGGTCAGGTGAATTGGCCATGTTAAATTGCCCATACTGTTAGGTGCATTAGTCAGGGGTAGGGAATAGATCTGGGTAGGTTACTCTTTGGAGGGTCGGTGAGGACTTGTTGGGCCAGTTTCCACACTGTAGGGTACCTAAATCTAAATACACTTCAGGACTGGGTAAACATGATATATGTGCAAACAAAATGCAAGAAAACTACACTCATTCACTCTCACCCATTCTTCATGCAGGACATATATTTGTTATATTTCCTTCTAAACCCTTAAACTATCTCATCATAATCCCATTCTGGATTAATATTGTATTATCTGTTGTATTATCTTTTTCAACAATGTGAACAATTTTAATGTTAAATGGTTCAATCTGTTAGCTCCATTGAAACCATTTCAAATTTTAAATTGTTCAACAAAAGCAATGGGGTTATGATCAGTGTAACCAGGACTGACACCGAGTTCAAGATATTGCAGTTACTAGTAAGAATCCCAGTCTCCTTTTTCTGATATTGGTTTAGTTTCTGAGAGAAATCCCTCACTGGTTTCCCTATTCCTGATCCATTATCCTGTAACAAGATCACACTCACCTTCAGGTCACTGGTATCAACTGCCATTTTAAAAGGTTTGTAAAAATCGGGGACTTTTTGTAAGGATTACCTTCAGCTTTTGCTGACTAGACCACACAGTTGTGTACCACAAGTCTGTGCAGATTTCCTTGAATTTCAGAAGTAATTCCTGGATCTTCTCATTTTGCTTCCTCCGCGTACAAGATTACAACAATAAAAACTGAAAGAACAGCAGGCTCTGTAAATCAGAAACACAAACAGAAATTGCTGGAAAGGCTCAGCAAGTCTGGTAGCACCTGTGAAGCGAAATCAGAGTTAACGTTTCGGGTCCAGTGACCGTTCCTTAGTTCTGAACAGGCCCTTTGGCCCTCCAGGCCTGTGCTGATCATCATGCCCTAACTAATCTAAAAAACAAACATCCTGCTGTTACTTGGTCCGTATTCCTGTATTCCCTCCTTCTTTATATAACCATCCAGATGCTTTTTAAATGTGCCTGCTTCTACCCCTTCTTCTAGCAGTATGATCCAGGCTCCTGTCACTCTCTGCGTGAAAAACATCTCACACATCTCCCTTAAACTTGCCTCCTCTCTCATTTAATCTGTGCTCCCTTGTAATTGAAACTTCAATCCTGGGAAACTTCAACCCTCTGACTATCTACCCTATCTATGCCTCTCATAATTTTGTAGACTTCTATCAGGTCTCCTCTCAGCTGCCTTATTTCCAATGAAAACAATCCTACTCTTTTTATCCTTTTCTCATAGCCAGTGCCCTTGAGACCAGGCAACATCCTGGTGAATCTTCTCTGCACTCTCTACAAAGCTTCCACATCTTTCTGATAGTGAGACAACTGGAACTGCACACAGTACGCCAATTACAGCCTAACAAGGGTTTTATAAAGCTGCAACATGGTGTGCCAATCCTTGTACTCCATGCTCCAGACGATGAAGGCAGGTATGCCCCATGCCTTCTTAATCACCTGCGTCATCTGTGTTGCCACTTTTAGAGAACTGTGAACCTCCACACCCAGATCCGCCTGTATGTTAATGTTCCTCAAGGCTCTGCCATTTATAGTATAATTCACACCTCAGTGAGCCTCCAAAATGCATCAACTTGCATTTGTCTAGATTAAACTCCATCTGCCAATTCACCAATTTATCTATATCCTGTTGCATCGTTTCACAATTGTATACACTGTCAGTAACTCCACCAATGTTTGTATTATCTGCAAACCTAATAATCAGATCAGTCATATTTTCCTCCTGATCATTTAGATATACTAAGACTGATCCCTGTGGATCATCGCTAGTTGCCGGTCTCCATTCTGAAAAACGGAGGGAATCCTGAGGGACAGGATGTACATGTATTTGGAAAGGCAAGGACTGATTCGGGATAGTCAACATGGCTTTGTGCGTGGGAAATCATGTCTCACAAACTTGATTGAGTTTTTTGATGAAGTAACCAAGAGGATTGATGAGGGCAGAGCGGTAGAAGTGATCTATATGGACTTAAGTAAGGTGTTGGACAAGGTTCCCCATGGGAGACTGATTAGCAAGGTTAGATCTCATGGAATACAGGGAGAGCTAGCCATTTGGATACAGATCTGGCTCAAAGGTAGAAGACAGAGGGTGGTGGTGGAAGGTTGTTTTTCAGATTGGAGGCCTGTGACCAGTGGAGTGCCACAAGGATCAGTGATGGGCCCTCTACTTTTTGTCATTTACATAAATGATTTGGATGCGAGCATAAGAGGTACAGTTAGTAAGTTTGCAGATGACACCAAAATTGGAGGTGTAGTGGACAGCGAAGAGGGTTACCTCAGATTACAACAGGATCTGGACCAGATGGGCCAATGGGCTGAGAAGTGGCAGATGGAGTTCAATTCAGATAAATGTGAGGTGCTACATTTTGGGAAAGCAAATCTTAGCAGGACTTATACACTTAATGGTAAGGTCCTAGGGAGTGTTGCTGAACAAAGAGACCTTGGAGTACAGGTTCATAGCTCCTTGAAAGTGGAGTCGCAGGTAGATAGGATAATGAAGAAGGCGTTTGGTATGTTTTCCTTTATTGGTCAGAGTATTGAGTACAGGAGTTGGGAGGTCATGTTGCGGCTGTACAGGACATTGGTCAGGCCACTGTTGGAATATTGTGTGCAATTCTGGTCTCCTTCCTATCGGAAAGATGTTGTGAAACTTGAAAGGGTTCAGAAAAGATTTACAAGGATGTTGCCAGGGTTGGAGGATCTGAGCTACAGGGAGAGGCTGAACAGGCTGGGGGTGTTTTCCCTCGTGCGTCGGAGGCTGAGGGGTGACCTTATAGAGGTTTACAAAATTATGAGGGGCATGGATAGGATAAATAGGCAAAGTCTTTTCCCTGGGGTCGGGGAGTCCAGAACTAGAGGGCATAGGTTTAGGGTGAGAGGGGAAAGATATAAAAGGGACCTAAGGGACAACTTTTTCATGCAGAGGGTGGTACGTGTATGGAATGAGCTGCCAGAGGATGTGGTGGAGGCTGGTACAATTGCAACATTTAAGAGGCATTTGGATGGGTATATGAATAGGAAGGGTTTGGAGGGATATGGGCTGGGTGCTGGCAGGTGGGACTAGATTGGGTTGGGATATCTGGTTGGCATGGACGGGTTGGACCGAAGGGTCTGTATCCTTGCTGTACATCTCTATGACACCCTTCTACCGCTACCTTCTGTCGTCTATGACCAAGCCAGTTTTGTATCCATGTGATTTTAGTTTTTGTACCAATCTGCCATGTGGAACTTTATTAAATGCCTTACTGAAGTCCATATAAACTACATTTATAGCCCTTCCCTCAATTATCTTTGTCACCTCTTCAAAAGATTCAATCAGGTTGGTGAGACATGACATTCCGTGTATAAAACCAAGCTGCCCATCACTAACTGGTCCATTTTCTTCCAAATGTGCATATATCTTATCCCTCAGTATCTTCTCCAAGCCCTCCCCCACCACAGACGTCAGATTCACCGGCCTACAATCTCCTGGATTATCCTTACCTTGTTTCTTAAACAAGGGAACAGCATTGGCTAATCTCCATCGTCTGGAACCTCACCTGTGGTCAAAGAGGATGTGAAGACATCTGGTAATCCCCCAGGTATTTCTTCCCTTGCCTCTCACAGTAACCGGAGATAGATCCCATCTGGCCCTGGGGACTTGTCAAGCTTAATGCAATCTAGAATACCCAAACTTCCTCCTTCAATATATTGACATTCTCCAGAGTATTCACACACTCATCCCTGACCTCAATATCAGTCCTGCCTTTCTCCTTGGTGAATAACGATGCAAAATATCTGCTGAGCTATTCTAGAAATTTCTGTTTTTGTTCCAAGAATACAGTGTCTGACTATCCCAGTTTTTCACAATTGGTGAGTTCGATTGTTGAATTCTCTCTTTGAGAACTCTCCTGCTCTCCTTTCACTTTACTCTTCCTGTCTCTTTCACCCTCCACTATTCTTCACACATTTGCTCCTTCCTATCTTCCACTCTCTGATGATATCACTTTAATTTTTTTTTATATAACATAACCTATTCTTCTTTTTGCAATCGAGATTATCTACCAGATAGTTCCTATCTCTGTTCCAATAGGTTCTGGTTTTGTTCGGTTCACTAATCTTCCACACTATCTTGTGTGACCATTGAACTTCACTTGCAGAGTTTCACATTGCCAAGCTAATAACACAAAGATTTTGTCTCCTGTTTGCATTCTTCCCATTGCAGTATTGCTTGGCTGCTTATTCTTTCATCCTTGCCTGTGTCACATTGCATGATCCTGACAGTCCCTCTGGAAACATAGCCACATGAAAGAATATTGAGACATAGGGTGTAGGTTTGCTCGCTGAGCTGCAGGTTTGATATCCAGACGTTTCATTACCTGGCTAGGTAACATCATCAGTGGCGACCTCCAAGTGAAGCGAAGCTGTTGTCTCCTGTTTTTTATTTATATCTTTCTCCTGGATGGGGTTCCTGGGGTTTGTGGTGATGTCATTTCCTGTTCATTTTCTGAGGAGGGTTGATAGATGGTGTCTAGATCTATGTGTTTGTTTATGGCGTTGTGGTTGGGAACCCTAACCACCTTACCATACATCAAAGAAGTTTCAGAAATGACAGCCAGACTACTAAGACCCCTCGGAATCCTAGTAGCACACAAACCCACCAACACTCTCAAACAAAAACTAACAGACTTAAAAGAGCCAGTACAACCCATGGACAAAACCAACGTCATCTACACAATTCCATGCAAGGACTGTCACAAACACTATGTAGGACAAACAGGAAGAAAGTTAGCCACCAGGATACACGAACACCAGCTAGCCACAAAAAGACATGACCCTCTCTCCCTCGTAGCCCTACACACGGATAAAAAAAAAACACCATTTCGACTGGGACAACACATCTATCCTGGGACAGGCTAAGCAAAGACATGCCAGAGAATTCCTAGAGGCCTGGCACTCCAACCACAACGCCATAAACAAACACATAAATCTAGACACCATCTATCAACCCCTCAGAAAACGAACAGGAAATGACATCACCACAAACCCCAGGAACCCCATCCAGGAGAAAGATATAAATAGAAAGCAGAAGACAACAGCTTCGCTTCACTTGGAGGTCGCCACTGATGATGTTACCTAGCCAGGTAATGAAACGTCTGGATATCAAACCTACAGCTCAGCGAGCAAACCTACACCCTAAACCTCAACCTGAGCTACAAACCTTCACAAACCTTGCAATATTGAGACATCCTCTGTTTGCCTTAAAAACCTATCCTTCATGAGTTTTAATAAATTTCTTATCTCATGGCCATAGATTAATTTACATGGACCAGATCCCATAGATTCATTTAGAGAAATCTCTGGCAGAAAGTAGCAAAACGTCTAATCCTTGTCCCAGTCCTTCGGGTATTCATGACAGTCTGCCTTCACCATTTTTGAGTGATACACCTCCAAAGCTCCCTGGGTTTGTTGATGATTTGCAGTTGACTTTAGTTGTTTTTTTACTCAAACTGCTGCTGATGAGTCGAAAAATGTTAAGACACAAAGTTAGAACCTTGGTGTGAGAATGTTTCATTTGATAGTTCATAACAAATAAAAAACAGACTTAATTGTCCATCACTACCTTCACTATAATTGTCCTTAAAGGAATATTTCTGGAATATCCATAATATTGAGGATAAACTCATGTCTGCCTTTGTTTTTGGTAAGTCCAATGCAACGCTCTAACATTTGGTGATATGGTGGCTCAGTGGTACCTCAGAGCACCAGTGACCCGGGTTCAATTCCACCCAAAGGCAACAGACTGAGTGGAGTTTGCATGTTCTTCCAGTGTCTGCGTAGGTTTCCTCCGGGTGCTCTGGTTCCTTCGCACAGTCCAAAATGTACAGGTTAGATGTATTGGCAATGGGATATGGAGGGTCACAGGGATAGTAAGCTAGAGGGAGTGATCTGGGTGGGATGCTGTTTGGAGGGTAGATTCAACAGGTTGAATGGTCTGCTTCCACACTGTAGCGATTCTATGCATGTTTCTCCAAATGCTGGTCTGGGTATTAAAGATTAGTTACATGTTAAAGTTTTCCCACTACATGTTTTACAGATTGCACTACATCCTTTTGAAGTCTTGCCTCACTAAAACACCTGTTTGTTGATGCCTCCATTTTCCATACGTCCTTCTATGGGATTGTAATGTGCTGCTTGTAAATCTCTTTATAATATCGTGGCAGTCCCACTATCTGATTAATAACTGTCCATTCTTCCTTCAGAGTTTGTCAGAATTTCTGCACTTCCTGACTGGAACTCTGTTTCTAATGTAAAACACTCCAGAACTCCTTTACTCTCAGCTTCAGTGTGAGTTCATTCATTTAACTGTTTTCCTGGTCCCTGGGCCTCATGCAACAAACGCACACCAACCACCTGTGAATCATCCTTATTCTTAAAAACAACTTCAACCAACCTAACATCTGCTTGGCAAATTATGTGACCTTTGGACGGAATTTGTTAATTGATTACACACAACAGAAAACTACCTGGAACTTGTTCCTGTAAGCATTCCATTTCTTTAACCTCATTTGGACCTTCTGTGATTATAGGTGAATCTGTAATTTTCATTTTAAGCAAATCAGTACTGAGGTGTAAATCAGCTCGTCCACAGGTAATTTCTGAACAACTCGTATTGCACTGTCCCAGACAAAAAGACAATCCAACTACTTTATACAGAGAATACACTCTCCACTTGGCGCATTGATAATATCTTGGCTTTTGCTGCTGTCTTTGGAGGGAACACCATGTCTTTCACCAGCAAAAGAGTACCTCCTGTGTCCCTTCATACAGTTACAGGGTTAGCCATAACACTTGCGGTAAAGGAACTTACCTTTCCTTTTGACAAACTTCCTTTATAGCTCTTGTTAACCTTATTCACTGCTCCTACACTCACAGCAGTGTTTAATCTGCTATCCATTCTAAAAGATGAAAGATTTAACAATCCAGGTTGGTTCGATATATCATTTCAGTTTCATGACACTGTAATCTTCTGCTATAAATTCTTGTCTTACGATCTTATACTCCACAACCACCCAATGAAGGAGCAGCGTTCCAAAAGCTAGTGCTTCCAAATAAACCTGTTGGACTATAACCTGGTGTTGTGTGATTTTTAGCAGTGTTTAACTTTGGTCTCCTGGTTGTAGTTAAAACTACAGTTCGACCCATGGTATTATCCTCCTGAGTTCCAGCAATTTTCAATGGATTTTCTAACAAATATCTGACAATAAATAAATGTTATTGGATTCACTCTAGGCTTCTCTCACAGTTACAGTATTCTGAATGAAGGTGGCCCACGTTATTACAATGGAAACATGTGGATCCTCGATTTCACCTCCACCCTCCTTTCTGATCTTCAAGGGAGAGGATCTTTGGGCCTTCCCAGCTGTTCTCTCTTCATGTATCTTCCTTTCACTTTCCCACCTTCTATCCTTTTTGAGTTAATGGGGGCAACAGATGAAGTTCTGTTTCTAGGGGCTGCCTCTGAGCAGCTGGTACCTGAAACAAAAACAGAGACTGTTGGAAAAGCTCAGCAAGTCTGGCATCACCCGAGGAGAGAAATCTCAGATCTGAGGAAGGGTCACTTGACCCAAAATGTTAACTCTGATTTCTCTCCACAGATGCTGCCAGACCTGCTGCGCTTTTCCAGCAATTTCTGTTTTTGTTTCTCATTTACAATATCTGCGGGTTTTTCGGTTTTTATGGAGCAGTTGCTACCTTCTGGTCTTCAGCAAGGGTTACTAATGTTGTCCAAGATAAGGATTTCCCTGAAAACTTTGTCCTTGCTATTTACTCCTCAAGTTCCTGAGAAAGGGCTTATGCCCGAAACGTCGATTCTCCTGTTCCTTGGATGCTGCCTGACCTGCTGCGCTTTTCCAGCAACACATTTTCAGCTCTGATCTCCAGCATCTGCAGTCCTCACTTTCTCCTCCTATTTACTCCTCGTGCCTGGATCCACTTTCAAACTTCCTGCACCCAACCTTTCGAATTCAGGCTAATCTATAAAAGCCTCCTCCACATGTGATGCACAGATTTCATTTACTCGACCTGTCAGCATGCCCTACATAGGCCAAGTCCAGTTTAGTTCCAGCCAATTCATTTGTTTCACTATTTCTCCCCCAAATAAAAATGACTCCATACATTCTTCCCTAACTCTGATAAGGCCAATACAAACTCCATCTTTCCCTGACTGGATTTCTGATTTTGACTAGGATTCATGTTCCTTTATATTTCAGGATGCTTTAACTGTATTTGACAGAATCACAGCCTTTGCTATGGTGCGGAAAGAAGGCCATTCAGCCCATTCTGACTACACTGACTCTCCAACAAACATTATTTGGTTGCACTCACCAACCCTTTACCCCTAACCCTGCACGTTGGCTGATTACTTCAATAGTAACAATGTCCTCCCAAATGACTCAATTTAACCTGATTCTGCCAATGCTCCAGGCAGTATGTTCCAGATTTTTGATTGATTTCTACCTCGACTTTTGCCCATTCCACAAACTGGGCTGGTTTGATGATTCCTTAGCTTTCCAGTCTTCTGATTTCTACCTCAACTTTTGCCCTTGAGGCAAACAGCACTTGGCAGGCCTTGCAAAGTCATAGAATTGCTTCCTGGTCAATACTCAAGGTGGCCTTGGCTCATTCAATAGTCCCTAGACCTTCTTGAAAATCTTCCAGGTATTTAATTAGAACTTCACTCATGCAGCCATATTCTAATTTAAAATGTTGAGCGAGTCTAAGTGAATCTTTCTCAGCCATTTTTCCCCCATCAAGCTTCTTACTACACTCCGTGGTAACTGAACCAACTGCTTCTCATAAGAGACTGATACTGAAGATGTACCCTTAATCTATAAAGGTTCCCTGGTGTAGGTTGTCAGTCTAGCCAAGGTCTTGCATAAAATTAAGAGTTGGAGTCCAGAGCAAATTTTGTTACAGACTGATTCTGCAAACACTGAAACTATTGCGCTGGCATCGACCTCTATTTGAACCAGGTGACCATTTAGCCAGATCTTGGTCCTGAATTGGATGTTGCTAAGCAATTTAACTGTTCCAAACCAGATGCAGGTGGACTTTCCAGAATGTGCCCTCTCCTTGATACTGACCTATGAGTTCTCTTACTCAGTTTAGGTCGAGTGGGACTCTTCTGCTGTCTTGAGTCGACCCAACAGCAGCAATTAGGTAAAAACAATGACTGCAGATGCTGGAAACCAGAGTCTAGATTAGAGTGGTGCTGGAAAAGCACAGCAGTTCAGGCAGCATCCAAGGAGCAGCAATTACAATGGCTTGCCAGCCTGGATCCTGAAGACACCATTAATCATTTGGCTGAGGCTTGGCTTTGTTTTGGGGTTTTGCTGTGGGCTGACCGAGTCCCTTTGTTCAAGATATGTTCTGAGTGAGGCTGTGCAATTTCCTTCACGCAGCTGGTGTTCCCCAAGCTCCATTGGACCTGCGAGGGTGTCCACTTCCATCGAAATACACTGCAACTCATATGGCCCACTTGCCGCATTTTCCCAATGATAAAACCAGTTGTAGTGCTTGCTTGAAGTCCAGTTGGTCTTCGGCTAGTGGGCACTTTACATGCTTACCTCATTAATCCCACATACCAAACAGTTTCTCAGCATCTCACTAAGGGTTAAACCAAAGTCACATGCCTCTGCCAGTCATCATAACCTAGTCAAAAGTTCGATACAGATTC
Organism: Chiloscyllium plagiosum; assembly: GCF_037043375.1. Classification (NCBI taxonomy): domain Eukaryota; kingdom Metazoa; phylum Chordata; class Chondrichthyes; order Orectolobiformes; family Hemiscylliidae; genus Chiloscyllium; species Chiloscyllium plagiosum. The sequence continues at coordinate 2,477,336 of NW_028270180.1, forward strand.
CCCTGGTTCTCAAATTGCCGAGTAAGACTGATAGCATTTCAGAATTAGAAGAGACTTCGGATCGTAATATTCATTAATGAAATCTATCAACTCTTAGAAGGTTTTAGTATCTGGTGTCTCAGGAAATGTTAGGCTCCTAATCACCAACAAAGTTGTGGATCCACAGGCTGCCAGGAGAATTAGTCATTGCTTTTCATCTGCCCCAATGTTATTTGCCTGGAAAAATGAATAGGTTCTTTCCACACACTGAGCCCAGTCTTCAACATCTTGAGTGAAAAAGTTATGCTTCCTAAATAATGACATGATGTCAGAAATACTTTTCCCGACTCAAAGGTAACAGTTATGGCTGAATTTCTTCAGGAGTGTGCTTTTTTTCTCATCATCACTGAAATAACACCCGAGAGGCCGGTCACTGGGTCCCCCTTTATTCACACGGGGAGAGTCCTCGACACTGACCCAGCTCCCTCAGAGCCAGCTCTCAGAGTGAACAGAACCTCTGCCACTCCTGATTATATCTGACAGCCAGGGCTCCCTGATTGGACCAGGGTAACAGCCCCAGTCAGGGAACTCATATTCTATGAGGTCCACCTGGCTGACCTTGTTACAATTGCTACAAGTTGGGTTCTGACAAACAGTCACTAGACTTGAAACATTAACTCTATCTCTCTCTGCAGATGCTGCCAAACCTGCTAAGTTTCTCCAGCACTTTCTGTGTTTACTTCAGATTTCCAGCCTCTGCAGTTCGTTGTTTTATCACTAAATGAGATCACCTTCAGATTTTCACAGTGTGTAAATTGGTTGCCATATTCCCTGTGTCTTGAGGAGGCGATGGTATCATTGTATTGTGGCTGGATGAGGAATCCCCCAGTGACCCAGTTACTATTCTAGCAACACAGTTCCAATTTCATTGAGGCAGGTGGTGGAATTTAAATTAAAAACTAAATCTGGAATTAAAAATCTAACGATGACCGTGATGCCAATTTCACTAATGTCCTTCAGGGAAGGAAATCTGCCATCCTCACCTGGTCTAGCCTACATGTAACTCCCAGACCCACAGCAATGTGATTGACTCTGAACTGTCCTCGGGAAATGCCTAGCCTGTAACAGTTGTCACAAAATCTCAAAAAAGGAATAAAATTTGTAGGACCACTCGACATTGACCAATGCATTGGAAACAACAACAGCAGAGCCAGCCGTGTCGACCGTCACTAACATCTGGGGTCCAGTGCCAACATTGAGAGAGTCATCTCACTGACTAGTCCAGCAACAGTCTGACAGAGTCACACTCATGGAATGATACATTCTAGACCCCACCATTACCATCCCTGGATATGTCCTGTCCTACCGGCAGGACAGACCCAGCAGAGGTGGTGGCACAGTGGGATACAGTCAGGAGGGAGTTGCTCTGGGATTCCCCAACATTGACTCCGCACTCCATGAAGTCTCATAGCTTCAGGTTAAACACAGGTAAGGAAACCTGCTGCAGATTACCACATACTGCCCTCCCTCAGATGATGAATCAGTACTCCTCCATGTTGAACAACACTTAGAGGAAACACTGAGGGTGGCAAAAGAACAGGAAGTTATCTGGGTGAGTGACTGGGCAGCAATGCCACTGATGGAGCTGGGTGGGTCCTCAAGGACTGGGTCTGCGGCAGGTGGTGAGGGACCAACAAGAGGGAGAAACATGGTGGTGGACAATTAAATAACTCATTGGAGGAGGAGACTCCGTAAGCATCCTCATCTGATCTCCATTTGATTGGAGGTACATCCACTCCCCCACCACCTACAATCAGATGTAGTGTACTATCTACAAGATACACTGCAGAAATTTACCAAGGATTCTCATACCACACCTTCCAAACCCACGACCACTTTCATTGAGAAGGACAAGGGTAGCAGGCACATAGGAACACTGTTCCCTGCAAGTTCCCCTCCTAGCCACTCACCATCCTGACTTGGAAATATGTCGCCGTTCCTTCGGTGTCACTGGGTCATAAATCCTGGAATTTCCTCCCTAAGGGCATTGTGGGTCAACCCACAGCACATGGACTGCAGCGGTTCAGGAAGGCAGCTCACCCCCCACTTTCTCAACGGGGCAATTAGGGACAGGGCAACAGGCCCAGCCAGTGACACCCTGGAATGAGTAAAACATTACAACAATTCCCACTGTTCAAAGATTGACTGGAAAGTACATGATGGTGATTGAGGAGGGTGCTATGTAAATACAGGGGTTTTCTTTTGAGTGCAATGAAGTTTTGTGGTCACGTGGCCTTTGATTTCAGTCAGAGGCCATGAGGGTGAGCTCACTGGAGCCGGAGCCCTGAATTTCTGTCACAGGCAGGAAGGAAGGGGTTTGTTTCCAGGAGACAGACTCTCTGTGATACTGACTTTGAGCAGGAGGCTTTGGAATGATAATCAAAGGTTCCCCTCTGGTGGGAGAAACTGTAAGTACATGCGCAACTCCTGTCCTCAAGCTACAAGAGCAATGGGCTTGGGGAACAGGAACAGCAAGTGCTGGAAAATCTCAGCGGGTCCGGCAGCCTGTGAGAGTTCCTCCCTGAACGGTCTGGTGCACACGAAACACTAACTGTCTCTTGTCGATGTCGCTGAGTTCCTCTGGTAATGTTTATTCCAATTTCCAAGACACTGTATGGGGGTTAATGCTGCAAATTCTAAAACATAGGTGGATAGGTTTTCCCTGTAAGCCACGTGTTACACTGTCACAGTCACAGAACAAGCCCTTCGGTCCATCAAATCTGTGCTGACCTACCTACATATGTCCCACTCTCCCACACTAGGCCCATAGCCTTGAATGTTATGGCATTTCAAGTTCTCAGCCAAGTACGTTTTAAAGGGTGTGAGACTCCAACCCTAATTCCCCTCCCAGGTAGCCCCTTCCAGACCCCCACCCTGACTCCCTGGGTGAAAATAAATTCCTCAAGTCCCCTCTCTGGGTTTGATTCCAGTGTTGGGTGACTGGCTGCGTGGGGTTTGCACATTCTCCTTGTGACTGCGTGGGTTTCCTCCCACAGTTCAAAGGTGTGCAAGTCAGGGTAGATTGGCCATGGGGAATGTGGGATTAGAGGGTAGGGGTCTGGGTGGGCTCCTCTTCGGAGGGTTGGGGTGGACTCGATGGGCCAAATGACCTGCGCCTGTGCTGTAGGAATTCTATAATTCTCAGTTTAAACCTGACCTTGTTACTGACCCTTTGACAAAGGGCTAACAGCTGCTCTCTACCCACCATGTCCATGCACCTCATCATCTTCTATGCCTTAGCTTCCCCTTCAACCTTCCCTGTTCCATGGAAAACAAGGTGAGCTTATCCAGCCTCGCTTTGTCACTTCAAGGCTGCAAGCTTTCTGGTGACACCCTGGAGTGTCCAGGAATGTTTCTAGGAACATAATCCTAAACATTCCATATTGCAGCTAAATCTCTCCCAGTTGTCATCCCCTGCAGCTCCTGATACTCAGCGACATGGGGTGATTTGTTGATCAAATCCCTGTGACAGATGCACCCACCAACACGTCACAAAGGGCTCAATGTTTGTATTTCATCAGTATTGGCGTTTGGATCATGCTTCACTTCACCAGGAACCAGGTATCAGTGATTCCCCCGATAACTCCTCACATCACAGACACCCCCCCCCTGTCTGTCTGAGCACAATACCGAGGGAATAGCCATCTCTGCTGGCCCTCCACCTGCATCCAGCCACTCTCAAAGCTTCACCCAATGGGCTATAACAACAACTCTTGTCCCGATAGCACCTTTCACACAGTGAAGAATTGGAAGGGGTGTCACAGGAAGGAGAATTTCACCCCAATCCTCATTGAGTGACATTAGAGACAGGCAGCCTAAAGTGTCCACAGGAGGTAGACACAGAGACAGAGACAGAGATGGGGAGGGAGGGAGAGAGAGAGAGAGAGAGAGAAAGAGAGAGAGGTTTGGAGGTTCAGGGAGGGAATTCCAGAACATGGAGCCCTGGCAGCTGAGGTGGTGGTGCAGTCCAAACTGGGAGCGCACATGGAACAAGTCAGCAGTGGGAGGGAATACTCCCCACTTGCCTGATGAGTTCAGCCCCAACAACAGTCAGGAATCTTGACACCATCCAGGAGAAAGCAGCCTGTTGTATTGGCACTACATCCACTCTGTCCAGCACTGACGCTCAGTAGCAGCAGTGTGTACTATATACAAGATGCACTGCAGAAATTCACCAAGACTCCTATAGGTCTGCGTTATTCAGTGTTATTTTAACAAACTTAGATAATCGATGGGGGGCTTTCAAAATCACTTTCATCGCCTGCACTGCCACAAACCATTACTTTTGTCTGGATCAGATTATTGATTCACATTGTTTATTCTGTTGAATGGTGTCAGTAGCGTTAACAGCTGCGATTTCACCAGCACTGAGTGGGAGAAGGAATTTACTCAGTCGCCCAATTTACTGCCACCCCGGCAACTCCAGGGATGACTGTGGGTAGGCCTGGGCTCCACTTCCACACATTGTCAGGCTCCTCAGTTAGCTGCTGCCATGACGTAGAGCAACTCAAACAGCAGGTATTGTCCCCACCTTGAGAAGGTGGGGGTGAGCTGCCTTCTTGAACTGCTGCAGTCCATGTGCTGTGGGTTGACCCACAGTGCCCTTAGGGAGGGAGTCCACTGAGTGGCCTTGATGGGCCGAATGGCCTTGCTTCCACTCCTATGTCTTACGGTCTAATTCCAGGCACTTGACCCAGCGACTCTAAAGGAATAGTGAGATACGTCCGAGTCAGGATGGGAATGGCTTGGAGGGGAACTTGCAGGGGGTGGTGTTCCCATGTACCTGCTGCCCTTTGCTCTTCTATACGGACGTGGTCATGGGTCTGGAGGCTGTTGCTGAAATATGTTGCAGATGAACTTAAAAATATCTGGTTTGCACTGAAGATGCACTGGACAACCCCTACAAGTGACCTGATCATTACGTTATCAGAGGTGCAGCTGTTTCATTGTACAACATTGCTGGCTGGGGTATACAAGAGGTGGTGCTATTGTCACTGCATGCTGGAACCCCACGCTAATCTTCTAGGCACTTGGGTTCAAACCCCACTACAGCTGATTGTGGAATGTGAATTCAGTAAACTCTGGAATTAAGAAGTGGTAACGACATCGATTGTTGGAAAAACCTATCTGGCTCATTAATGTCCTTCAGGGAAGGAAATCTGCCATCCTTCCTCAGTCTGGCCTACATGTGACTCCACACCCACAGTGAAGTGGTTGACTCTAACCTGCCATCTGAAATGGCCACACCCCAATAGCAGAATATTAAAAAGTACAGAGTGCTCCACCAATGGCTCATTTTACACTGACATAGAATTGTAGAATCCCTTCAGTGTGGAAGCAGGCCATTCGGCCCATCAAGTCCACACTGACTTTCTGAAGAATCTTCCACCCAGGCCCACCCCACCCTATCCTTGTAATTCCCCATCCACCACTTCCTCAGGACGTTCATACCACACGTGAACCACTCTCTGTGTAAAAACTGTCTCTTATGTCCTTTTTAAATCTCTCCCCCCATTACCTTAAAAATGTGTCCCTGAATCTTGAAATTCCCCATCCTCAGGAAAAGACATTCACCTCATCTTTACCCCTTATTATTTTAAAAACCTCCATAAGGTCTTCTCTCAACCCCCAGTGAACAACGTCCCAGCCCTTCCTTACAGTTCAAGCCTTCCATACCCAGCAACATCCTGGGAAATCTCTTCTGAATTCTCCCCACCTTGCTAAGATCCTTGCTACAACCAGACACCGTATTTGAGAAGATCCTCGGATAGTGGGGAAAGACCAGAGCAAACCCACACAGACACAGGGAGAATGTACAAATTCCACACAGAGAGTTGCTCGAGGGTGGAATCAAACCCAGGTCCCTGGTGCTGTGAGGCAGCAGTGCTAACCACTGAGCTACCATGCAACCCTTGTATTATGATGAGAGTTTTGCCATTAACCTTCTAAAGGCAGAGGAAGATGACAGGTCCTGTAGTTACCTCAGCCCGAACCTGCCTGAGCTTGTATGGTTGCTGTTATTGTCAACGCTTCCTCCCCTGAAGGAGCGAGGCTGCCTTTAGTAAAGAGAGGGTCATCAGCCTCTCTGTCTGACACTGCTTCACCAGCATCTGCAGATTCACTGAGAACACTTCGGTGAGAGACTTTGGGGCAAGTTGGTAACCTGTTTTACAGGCAATAAATTAATGAACAGATCTCACTGGAATTTATTTCAAATCCCTTCTGTGAAAAAGTAAATGACAATAATCACAGGCACGAACCTAGTTAATTAGCTCCACATTTGTTATGAATTTGAAATGAGCAGGTTCTGAGACAGCTTCAGTCCACTCACCTCTCCCCTTCCTCCCCCTCAGCTAGGTGACAATTTCCTGTGGAGCATGAGGGGCAGCTTACTCAATCCCAGACCCTCACTCCCCTCCCTTCACCTTACTCCGTGTTCCCAGTCCCTCACTCCCCTCCCTTCACCTTACTCTGTGTTCCCAGTCCCTCACTCCCCTCCCTTCACCTTACTCCACGTTCCCAGTCCCTCACTCCCCTCCCTTCACCTTACTCCATGTTCCCAGTCCCTCACTCCCCTCCCTTCACCTTACTCCATGTTCCCAGTCCCTCACTCCCCTCCCTTCACCTTACTCCGCGTTCCCAGTCCCTCACTCCCCTCCCTTCACCTTACTCCACATTCCCAGTCCCTCACTCCCCTCCCTTCACCTGACTCCACGTTCCCAGTCCCTCACTCCCCTCCCTTCACCTGACTCCACGTTCCCAGTCCCTCACTCCCCTTCCTGCCTGAACACCATAGCCACTCATGGCCAACCTTTGGCTGCACACTGCAACAACACCAGTGCCCCCCCAGCAATCCCCAGCACTGAGGGCTGTGTTCTCACACTCACGCTCACTCACACTCACTCACACACTGACTCTCACACACACGCACTCACTCACTCAGACACACATTCACTTACACACGCACACACACTCTCACTCACATACACACGTACTCAAACACACATACACACACACTCACAAACACATTCACTCACACACACATTCTCACATACAGTCACTATCACACACTCACTCTTACACCCATATTCACTCACACTCACTCACACATTCACTATCAGACACACATTCACCGACACACATGCACCCAGACACTCACTCTCGCACACTCACTCACACACACTCTCAGACACCCATTCACTCACACATTCTCATATTCACTCACACACTCACTCTCACACACACTCACGCACACATCCACTCTCACACACGCACTCACACACTCACTCTCAAACACGCATTCACTCACACTCACACACCCACTCTCGCACACACATTCACTCACACATACACACGCACTCTCACACACACATTCACTTACACACACACTCACACACCCACTCTCACACACACATTCATTTGCACAAGCACTCACACATGCACTCACACACACACACACACAAATTCACACTCACACACACATTCACTATACACACTCTCACACACCCTAACTCTCACACACTCACTCACACACACACTCACTGACACACACATATGCGCACGTGCGCACACTTACACACTCATAAGCACATTCACTACACACACACTCACTCACATTCATGTACGCGCACACACACTCACTCACACTCATGTATGCGCACACACACTCACACACACACATTCACTCACCCACACACATACTCACTCACTCACTCTCACATACATACACACATGCACTCACATACACACACACACTCAAACACACACACTCAAACACTCACTCTCAGACACACATTCACTCACAAACACATTCATGCTCATGTACATACACACTCATTCACACACACCCACATGCATAGACACACATCACCATGCCTACACATACATGCACTCACAGTCACACTTACACAGTCCTACAGCCCCACACAGCATACCGAGACATGCACTCACACACCCACATACAAACACAGACACATCCCCACACTCACGCACACACCTGCCTGTGTGAACACTAGCACATTTGTGCCCCAGTGTCTCTCTCACACGCCTACCCTCTCAGGATGTCTGGAAGTCCCTGTCTGCCAGGGATTGAAGGGTTGGCACTACCGGTTGGTGGGAAGCATAGCACTTAGTTTGTGCACAGTAAGATCCCAGAATCAGCATTCTCCTAATGTCGGGCCTGGTCTTGCTCTCTGTTATTTCATGGGGCAGTCCTGAACGGTCCTTGAGAAAATGGTGGTGGGTCCTTTGGGGGTTTGGGGGTTAACTCTTGTCCAGGAGTCCAGCGAGAACCTCCAGTGTGCTGCTTTGGAAGGTATTTTATGGAATTCCCCACAAAGGGAGCTCAGGAGCCTGGGGTAGCCTGTCTCACGCTGGTTACAGGACAGAGATCTGAATGAAGCATGAGGCAGGGTCTGTGTAATCAGGGCGGACACTCACTACAACCACCTGGGGAAGGAGTGCCGCTCTGAAAGCTAGTGCTTCCAAATAAACCCAGTGGATGATAACCTGGTGTTGTGTGATTTTTGAACTCGTTACTTGAACAGAGTCCCAGGGTAAATCCTGGGATCTTGCTCAACTGTTCAGCTCATTAGTCGATCAGATGGTGCAGAGATGGAGTTTTAATCTTTGAAGCAATTTGAATTTGCTGAAATAGTTTGGGGTTATTTCTTCTCCAGTGAAGGGGACTCCATAGGGGAGTGAGTGTGAGACGGGACCTTGGTCCGACTGTCTCTTGCCTGTCACCAATCAGAGAGAGTGAACCCTTTCCCTGGGACACTGAGAGAAATTACCAGTGTAACGGATCCAGTTATTGCACTGGCTTGCCATCAGCCCATTACCCAATCATTCAGCCTCTGCACCAATCACATCCATTCCCGAAACCCTCAGGCCCTTGCTACATTCATTAGACTCCCATTACTGAAACAGCTCAATCTGCTCCTGACCAGACGGCGATTACATCTACAATTTGGCACACACACTCGAGTTGTTAACTCATGTTTGCTACAGTACAGTGTTTGCAGCTCAGACTGATACACGGGCCTTCTCAAACAGGGGCCAGCGATGGAGAGTGACTGTGGGCATTGAACTGACCCCAGCTTGGATCAGAGTGAGGGGGGAGTGGGGGGGAGGCACTGTCCCTGCATCAGGGCCCTGCACAGACTCACATCCAACTCCACACTCCAGCTCAAACACATTTAACAAACACCAGACTTATCGATACATACTCACACACACACACACCCTTACACACACACACTTCCACACTCACACTCACACACCCACTCACACACTCACATTCACACACATTCACTGATACACACTCACACAGACACACGCACACTCACACTCACACACACTCTCTCTCACACACACACTCTCAAACACATACACACACATACCCTCTCTCACACACACACGCTCTCACACATACCCTCTCTCTCACACACACGCCTCTCACACACTCACACACTCTCTCAGACGTACACAAACTCTTACACATACCTTCTGACACACGCACTCTCTCTCACACACACTCTCGCACACTCTCACACAGATATGCACACACACTCACACTCTTAAACACACACGCTCTCAAACACACACGCAAAAACTCACATACTTACACATACACTCTCCAAACACACAGACCCACACATTCTCAAACACCCACAAACTCACACACTCTCTCTCAAACACGCAAACACACACACTCAAACACACACTCTCTCAAACACAAACACACTCACTCACACACACTCTCTTCTCCCACACAAACTCACACACACACATATGCACTCAAACACACACACACTCTCTAACACACACACATACCCACTCAAACACACACACTCTCACACACACTCACACTCACATACTCTCAAACACACAAACACACTCACACACACTCTCTCAAACACACACACACTCACTCACACACACTCTCTTCTCCCACACAAACTCACACATGCACATACACACTCAAACACACACACTCTCTTGTTCACGCACATACTCACATACTCTCAAACACACAAACACACACACACACACACTCTCTCAAACACACACACATACTCTCTCGTACACACATACACACACACACTCCTCTTTCTCTCTCTCCCCCCCTCACACACACACACACTGGCACTCTCTGACATACACACAAATGCATTCGCTCTCTCAAACACACGCGCATGCACAGACACTCTCTGTTACACACACGTACAAACACTTACACTCACACACACTCCCACACACACAGAAACTGTCTCACATGTGCACACACTCTCTCACACACACACACACTCCCACACTCCCACATACACACACACTCTCTCACACACACAAACACAAACTCATACACTCACAAACTCACACACTCTCTCTCACTCATATGCACATACTACACTCGCACAAACACACACTCACAAACACACACTAATAGTCTCTCTCTCACACACACATACACTCTCACATACACACACACACTCTCCCTTACACACTTGCACTCTCTCACACACTCACACTCACTTTCTCTCACACACACATAAACACACTCAATCTCAAACACACTCTCAAATGCACACACCCAAGAGCACACACTCTCTCAAACACACACACTCTCAAACACACATACAAACATACACACATACGCACTCAAACACACACTCTCTCTCACTCACACACACATACTCACATTCTCAAACACACAAACACACTCATATACACACTTTCTCAAACACATGCACTCAAACACACACACTCTCAAACACACTCACTCTCAAGCAAACATACACTCTCAAATGCACACACCCATGAACACACACACAAATACACACACTTGCATACTCACAGTCTCAAACACACAAACACGCTCACATACACAGTCACAAATACACGTACACACACACTCTCTCAAACACACACTCACACTGACGTACACATATTCTCAAACACTCTCTCTCACTCATATACACACACTCACACTTGCACAAATGCACAAGCACGTGCTCACTTACACACACACCTCTCTCACAACACGCTCTCACTTATGCAAACACACTCTCTCTCTCACACACACAAATACAGTTTGTCTCACACACATACACAGACACACCCACTCTCTCTCTCTCTCTCTCACACACACCCACACATACACACACACATACATGCAGTCTCACTGGGAATGTTTGATGGGGACAGTGCAGAGGAAGCTTTACTCTGTATCTAACCCCGTGCAGTCCCTGCCCTGGGAGTGTTTGATTGGGGACAGTGCAGAGGAAGCTTTATTCTGTATCTAACCCCGTGCAGTCCCTGCCCTGGGAGTGTTTGATTGGGGACAGTATAGAGAGAGCTTTACTCTGTATCTCACCCCATGCTGTCCCAGTCCTGGGAGTGTTTGATGGGGGGACAGTGTAGAAGGAGTTTCTCTCTGTATTTAACCCTGTGCTATCCCTGCCCTGGGAGTGTTTGATGGAGGATGGGGTAGAGAGAGTCTCTGGATCAGTGGTGCTGGAAGAGCACAGCAGTTCAGGCAGCATCCGAGGACAGGCAAAATCGACGTTTCGGGCAAAAGCCCTTCATCAGGAATAAAGGCAGAGAGCCTGAAGCTCGGAGAGATAAGCTAGAGGAGGGTGGGGGTTGGGATAGAGTGGCATAGAGTACAATAGGTCAGTGGGGAAGGAGATGAAGGTGATAGGTCAGGGAGGAGAGGGTGGAGTGGATAGGTGGAAAAGGAGCTGGGCAGGTCGGACAAGTCCGGACAGGTCAGGGGATCGAGTTGCTGGAGGTTAGAAGCTAGGATGAGGTGGGGGAAGGGGAAATGAGGAAACTGTTGAAATCCACATTGATGCCCTGGGGTTGAAGTGTTCCGAGGCGGAAGATGAGGCGTTCTTCCTCCAGGCGTCTGGTGGTGAGGGAGCGGCGGTGGAGGAGGCCCAGCACCTCCATATCCTCGGCAGAGTGGGAGGGGGAGTTGAAATGTTGAGCCACTGGGCGATTTGGTTGATTGGTGCGGGTGTCTCGGAGATGTTCCCTAAAGCGCTCTGCTAGGAGGCGCCCAGTCTCCCCAATGTAGAGGAGACCGCATCGGGAGCAACGGATACAATAAATGATATTAGTGGATGTGCAGGTAAAACTTTGATGGATGTGGACACACACACACACACACACACACACACACACGCACGCACGCACGCACACACACACACACACACACACACACACACACACACACACACACACACACACACACACACACACCATCCTCTGAGTGAAAAAGTTGCTCGGTAGGTCCCTTTTATATCTTTCCCCTCTCACCCTAAACCTATGCCCTCTGGTTCTGGACTCCCCCACCCCAGGGAAAAGACATTGTCTATTTACCCTATCCATGCCCCTCATGATTTTGTAAACCTCTATAAGGTCCTCCCTCAGCCTCCGACGCTCCAGGGAAAACAGCCCCAGCCTGTTTAACCTCTTCCTTTATTCATTTTTGTGGGACATGTGCATCACTGGCTGGGCCCAGCGTTTATTGCCCCATCCCTAGTTGCCCCCCTTCTTGAACTGCTGCAGTCCATGTGCTGTGCGTTGACCCAAAATGTCCCTGAGGGAGGATCCAGTGACACTGAAGGAACGGCGATATATTTCCAAGTCAGGATGGTGAGGGACTTGGAGGGGAACTTGCAGAGGGTGGTGTTCCCATGTATCTGCTGCCCTTGTCCTTCTAGATGGAAGTGGGCATGGGTTTGGAAGGTGCTGTCTGAGGATCTTTGGTGAATTTCCTCAGTGCATCTTGTAGATGGTATGCACTGCTGCTACTGAGCGTCAGTGGTGGAGGGAGTGATATTTGTGGATATGGTACCAATCAAGCGGCTGCTTTGTCCTGGATGGTGCCAAGCTTCATGATTGTTGTTGGAACTGCCCCAATCCAGGCAAGTGGGGAGTATTCCATCTCACTCCTGACTTGTTCCTTGGAGATGGTGGGACAAGCAGGTAGGAGGGGAGTTATTCGCTGCAGGATTCCCAGCCTCTGACCTGCTCTTGCAGCCACTGTGTTTATGTGGGGAGTTCAGTTGAGTTTCTGGTCAATGATAATCCCCAGGATGTTGATAGAGGGGGATTCAGTGATGGTAACACCATTGAATGTTAAGGGCGATGGTTAGGCTGTCTCTATTTTGATAGAGGACACCCCCTCCTCCTTCCCCTCCCATTTCCTCCTGCTGCCTCCCCCTTCCCCGACCCTTCCCCCACCCCTTCACTCTCTGCCCATCCCCTTCCCCTTCCCCTTCCCCTTCCCCCTTCCCTCTGCTCCCTCCCCGACCCTTCCCCATCCCCCACTCCTTCCCCCTCCCCCCTGTCCCCTTCCCCCTGCTCCCTCCCCGACCCTTCCCCATCCCCCACTCCTTCCCCATCCCCCCGTCCCCTTCCCCCTGCTCCCTCCCCCTGACCCTTCCCCATCCCCCACTCCTTTTCCCTTTCCCCGTCCCCTTCCCACTTTCACCTTCCCTCTGCTCCCTCCCCCTGACCCTTCCCCATCCCCCACTCCTTCCCCCTTCCCCCTGTCCCATTCTCCTTCCCCATGCCCCCTGACCTCTGCCCTCTGCCCATGAGCAGGATTCCAGGCAGGGGCCTCACTTTATTCTCTAGACTTTTCATTGCTTCATGTCTTACTGTCAATTCTCATTAAATCATTGTGCTCCCACTTTCTCTCTCTCTCTCTCTCTCTCTCTGATCCTGTCTGATTGATTCTTGCTCCTGGACACACTCTCTGACTGTGAAGGAGAACTTTTTCATTCAGAGCACGGTGATAATTTGTTCATGTAATACCGACCCACATGGTATAAAGGAGTAGATTTGTTTTCTCTGATAACTGGTGGGGTCTGTGAGTAATCTCTCTCTGCGTGTACTCCAACCTCCCGCTACCTTCCTCACTCAGTCTGGGCCCGAGCCGGAGGGTGTGCTCATCAATAAGGCACTCAAATGGAGTCACCCAGGACAGCAGCAAACTCATTCACTCCACGCTCACTGCCTGATCATTTATTTGGGATTGGTTGGGAGCTCATTTATTCCACAATTAGAGTTTATCTGATGGCTCTCCCAAATCAGTTTGCTCAGGATGCCCCATGACCTG